>NC_056742.1:139965202-140220202 GCF_019279795.1 Protopterus annectens | reverse complement strand
AAAAGCCAAAAGACCCAACAACAACATAACTATAGAATACCTTGTGGTTGTCTTTGGAATCTTTGGCAATTTTATTTTCGTAACTAGCTTTGGAGAATTTTATCAGGGATCTCAGCTTCTTACTGAGGCTGCTAAGGGAGATTTTTGCATCCTGGGCTTTTCCTCTTTTCTGCAACAGTTTCTTCCTTCTGTTGTATAGTTTGTTTATGGCAGGGGACCACCAAATTGGCTTCCTTTTTTGGAGGATAGCGTCTTGGCTTTATTTGGGATGGCACGATTCATGCACGAGTTGATGTGCTCATACAGTGCCTTAGTGTAGGATTCAGCAGTTGAACTTTCAGCTCCCATCTGCATGGGTGCCATGAAGTTTGTCGCTTCTGACTTAAGTAGCATGAAGTTGGCTTTGGAGAAGTTTTTTACGGATGTTTCCTTACTGGGGGGGGGGGGGTAGGATGTGGATGTCAAGGGTGATTTGCGTATGGTCAGACCTGACCAATGAGGGGGTGACCACTGCTGTGGAGCATCTATCTCCCATGTTGGTAATGACCAGGTCTAGGATATTGGAGCCCCTGGTGGGACAATGGATTAGTTGAGCCAGGGCTTTGGAATTTATGAATTCCAAGAACTGTTGGGAAAAGTTGTTGGTACCCTAGTAGTTTTCCCAGTTAATGGCAGGATAGTTGAAATCACCCATTATTAGGGTGTTTGGTTGGTTGTATCTTAATATTTCCTGTATGTTTAGAAAGGTGTAGTGAGAATCTTGGGGCATGGTGAGGGATCTGTAGCAAGCTACAATTTGGAATGCAGTCTTACCTATTGTTGCACCTGGAGAATTTCAGATGCATTGTGTTGGGCAACTAGCCTGGAGGTGTGAATATCCTTGGTGAATATGGACACTCCTCCACCTTTAGTGTTTCGGTCTTAGTTTGGCGATCGAAAAGTGTGGTAAGAGTTGTAGCCTGGTACTGCAGGGGTGCTCTCTGGAGTCTTGAACCAGGTCTCAGTTACTGCACAGATATCAATGTTCTCTATTGTTAGGAGTGCCTCGAGAGAGTGCATTTTGAAGTGTAGACTTCTAGCATTGAGTAGCATTACCTTCAGATTTTGCATGCTTGTATCTGTTACGGTGGTGGTTTTGTCCTTCTGAACCTTGCCTAAAAAAGGCACTATGGGGTGGCAAGAACTTTAGCCAGTAACCTGAATCCCAGGGGTGACAGGTGCAGACCATCTCTGGCAAAGCATTGTGGTTTGTTGATCATGTCGTCCCAGCCAAACAGATACTGGATCCCCTTTGAATGACACCAGAAGCTTAGCCAATTGTTGAAGTCCATCATTTTGTCTTTATACTGTGGTATCATTCTAGGCAAAGGTAGGATGCTACTCAGGGCTAGGTCATACCTGCCTGGGCCACATGATCCGAGAGCTCTTCCATGTCTCTTTTCATGTAGTCCAGGGAGGTACGCCTCAAGTCATTAACTCCAACTTGGACAATGACAGAGTCATATTTGTACTTGTTGTGGAGTGACTTGAGTGCGTGCGTTATGTGACGGATCCTGGCACCCGACAGGCAGCTGACTGTAATTTTCTCCTTGCTCAGCCTGGTGAGTGTGACATTAGTCATAGGTGACTGATTAGTCAGGCACACTGAAGTATTGGGAAAGTTGATTGCCTTAGGGGCTGTTGTTGGGTGGCACACTGGTGTTGTGAGCTATGTGTCACTTTGGTTGTGACTGGTGTTTGTTTGCGTTTCAGCTTCAGAGGTCCTTGTTGCTTGGGCAGGTTAATGTTAAGGGCCTCTGCATATGTGGGTTTAGTGTTGCTATTTGTGGGTGTTGATGGTGTGGGTTTTGAAGGGTTATGTGTTGCTTGAGGTGTAGTGCAGGTGTTAACCTTCTCCTCTTGACTGTCTAGCACAATCATGGCTGGAGAGTGCTTTGCTGCCCATTTGGCTATATAAGTGCATCTCTTACAGGTTGTAGTGTTGGGTGGTAGGAGAGGGTTGTCTGTGTACATGAGGGAGTTGCTGCATTGCCCCAGTATGCCCAGATTCACCAGGTGGACAGGAGAAATCACTGGAAGCTGACCCTTGGACATGCCTGTTTAGGTGCTTTTTTTGTAAAGTTCAAGAGCTGTTTTGTTTTTTTTTTTTTGCAAGGGGCTTTGCAATTATAGGCTGTTTAGTGCCTACAATTAATTTCTCCTTATTAACAAGGAGAGTTGAGTGCTTGTATCAGTTTAAGGCTTCCTAGTGCTTTCCAGCAGGTTCTAGAGCAGGTGCTAGTCACAGGGGTTCAGATTTTAGTGCTACTACTAAGAAACCAGCTAGTTCTAGGGGAAATTTTGAAGAGCAAACTTTCTGGCACCTGGAATAGTTTAACTGTAGCCCCGCAGTGCTGCACGATGCGAAAAATGTGCAAACACACGCTTTTTTAAACCAGAAATAGAATCAGCCCAAAATGGCTAATAAAATTACAATTTCAGAACTGGAAACCACTCCTCTAGTGTTAGATAGGCAGTACAATGCTCACCACTCTCACTGGTAAGCAGTAGGACTTCCCTCTACCACAGCAGGGTCTGGATAGCTGTGAACACAGAAAATAACGTCCTGAAATCAGCAAACCCTGGGATCTGGACTATACTAGCTAGGAAAGGTGGGAACCAAACAAACAAGACAGTATTTTTTTGTTTTTTGTTTTTGTTAAAACAGGCTATACAATGCAATAATACAGTAAATAAACACAGAAAAGGCTAACGCACTTGAGTGTATAGCCCTAAACAGTAAATGCAATTAAAACCCTACAAAATTAGCAATTTAAAACTTTTTGAATGAAGCAAGGCAAGTGCACAACTGAAAAACAATGTAATACAGTAGAATAAGTAGCTAGTCTACATATACAGAAAAGTCTATATATATATATATATATATATATATATATATATATATATATATATATATATACAGAAAATCAGCTAAAACACACTAAAACAATATATATATATATATATATATATATATATATATATATATATATATATATATATATATGGGATCTGTACAGTTCCCCGACGGCACTTTCTGCCAAAGCAGAAAACACCAAACATACATAACCGAAAGTGCTGTTCACCAAAGCAGCACTTTTGGTTAAGTATGCTGGTTGTGCCGGTCTCACTACGGTGCGGTTAAGGGAGAATTCCCTTTTCCCCACTGTAGTGCGACCTCTGAGTGAGAATGTAAATGTGGGGGGGGGGTGCAGGGGGGCTTGCCCCCCTGCATAAAAGAAGATTTGTTTTTTTTTTTTTTGTTTGTTTGTTTTTTCGAATGCACTTTAACAAAAGCTCTTTTTTGGTGAAAGCGTTTTCGTTAAAGTGCGTTCAGTTATTGTGGATTCGGACTATTGAACGTTTGTTCAATAGTCCTACATCCATATATATATATATATATATATATATATATAAAATATATGTATGTATACACACACACACACATTCTGGCAATCCATAAAATAAATGAGGGGGGTGTAGGGAGGGGGGTATGGCTAATGCAACAGTGATCTGTTGGATTATGTAATGTTATTGTAGGTTTACTTCCGCAACTACTATGCTCAGCATTAGATTACTGTTGCAGTAGCCTTAGCTGTTAGGGTAGATTACGAGGAAGTGGCATTAGAATCAGATTCTCATCTTGCAGAAGTCAGAGCTATGAATAATATAGCCTTCCATTAAGAACTGCAAATTTTGGAGGAGTTAGCTTTCAAGCACAAAGGTAAGCTATCAAGGAGGAATTTTCTGGGTGGACAGATATGTGCAACCCCTTTCAAAAACTGTTTAACTTTTGGGCAGGAAAAAGGATGGGAGGATTCATGGGCAGACAAGCAGAAATGAACAACAGATAAATCTTGATAGAGTAAGGAAAGCCGAAGGACAGTAACCTACACAATCAGGAACAAGAGGCAGCTGGCCCAAAATAGTCCTGGTTCTTGTAATTGCACCAACTTTAAAATATTTTCTACTTACATATATGATTTACTAGTAGCATTTTTTTATAATATTCTTTCAGTACTTGCTGCACATCCTCAGAAAAATAGTTGTCTAAAAGGTAATAAAATTCTGTCATCCAGGCAGTTGGATGATGTTTCCAGGCTGCGGGTGTATCAAACAACCTGTGTCCAGTCTGTGAGGAAGGCTATGGTAATTATCCTTGGATAGTTTCAAAAGAAGAGAGAACAACTAGGCCAAAAGGGAGTCACCACCATAATTTTTGGGAAGTCCTTCTGGATCTTTAGAAGAACAGTGGATATCAGTAAAGATGGTGGAAAAGCACAGAGGAACAGTCTTGTTCAAGGAGTGAGAAATCATCTGTCTTCCAAGCCTGTTTTGAAGGACTTCTGGAGCAGAATTTCTTTAACTGTCTGTTTTGAAATGAGCCAAACAGTTATTTGAGGTGTTCCTGACAGTTGACTTCTTTAAGAATGTTACTTGAAACAATGGATAATAAGGTAAATCAGTACACATGTAAAGTTACACACTCATGTCATAGATAAACCTCAGCTAATTGTGAATACCCATCTGTCTCATGGGATAGTAAATTGACTCACAAATCGAATCCAGGAAGTTAGTATGGGTAGTTCTACCTCCTTCAGAAGATCTGCCACTAGCATTGTACCCGAGGGTTCAGTCTTTGGGCCACACCTCTTTGGCATTTACTTCTCAGTGGTCAGTGGTCACAGCAAATGTTAAGGATTTATGGCTGGACAAGATTACAGATTACTGTACTGTGCCTTCATAAGCTTCTCAGACAACACCAAAATCTTCCTGGTAGGCCTCTCCCAAACAAACAGCTGATGTCAAAACCATGGACTAAAACTTAATGCTGAGATATGTATGATCACATTGACAACACACGCACTGAAAATGGGCTCACCTAGGCCCAGTGGACTTTCCTGGTAAACAAATGCAATAAAGTTTATCGTGTAGTTGGGGATCTTGGAGCATTTGTTGACTATAAACTGTCCTTTTATCACCACATGTCCACTGTTGTAAGGAATTCCTTTTTCATTGCACAGCTTGTTATCTAAAAGATATGGCATCTAAGTCCAGGGATTCTCATCACCCCGATCATTGAATATAATGCCCCTTTCAGTATCAACATCAACCTCCTTTTCAGCATTTTCTGTATGGAGATGGGGTGTTGTCAACTGTTGCCATCTGTTCAATTCAATGCCACTTTCCTGCCTTATTCAGAACTAATGCCTGACAATCATAGATCTTCTCACACAATGCATCCACTTCTTTTCTTGATGCCCTCGTTTCGTTTCCTCTTGTCCTCTTCCTGTCTGCCCAAATCTTCTTCACCAGATTGTCTTCTGCTTTTCTGCACATGTGCCTAAACCACAGTAATCTGTTCTGTTTGACCTTTTATGAAATTTCAGCTACTTTGGCTTCTGCTCTTATATCCACATTTCTTCATCTGTCCCACAGTGTGCATCTTACCACCCATATCAGGCATTTCATCTGCATCACCTCTAGCTTCCTCAACTGCACTGCCTTTACTGCCCGGGTTTCTTCCCATACAGTAGTGCTGGTTACACCCACTATTTTGTACATCTTACTTTTTCAGCTTCTTTGGCATTATTCTGTCATACATTAACCCTGACACTCAATGTCATTTGGCTGCAGTCCCTCTGATTCTAGCTTTGACCTCTTCAGCCAGACTTAACCTTCTCCTCAGCCACCCCCCCAGATCCTTGAAGCTGTTATCCTATTCTCCTATCTTACCTTCTATCTCAGTTCTCAGCTTCTTCTTATTTCTCTCATTTTCTGCTATTAGGACCATCTTATCTGTACTTTTGTACATTTCGGTATGTACCTGGCTAAGTACTTGTCACAGCTAGAATGACCACTATGTTTTCTCACTGAGAAAAATGTAGGGCCTAAATCTCAAACCATGTAGACCATCTCAAAGCCTTGTCCATCTTCTCAGTGCCATACAGACTACTTAAAGGCAACCTCTGCCTATCATATAGAGCCTCAACAGACCCTATCATGTCAGACTTATTATATACTCATATGTCCAACAGTCAAGTGAACACCTGCTCAAGGGATTTCAGTTTCTTTTGCAAAATAATTTTTCTTCCAACATGTTCTATTTATGTATTACAGGTAATGCCTCTTCAGTGGAGTAGTCTTCCACTCCACATAAAGCAAAGTACTTCTCTTATTCTGTTCAAACCATAATTTGGATGAATGGATGGGAAACTGTAAATTCACTCCCCAGGTTAGCACCCATGTCCCTCACAGATAAAGCCAACAAGTAAATGTCCCAATATGTCCTTGTTCAGCCCACCTCTGGGTTATTCATCTGCAAAATATAAGGGCTTAAAGCTACAATGGGAATGTAAGGCAAAGCTTCTTAAGATCCTCGCAAATTAATAGCCTACTGAGTACCTGTGAACATATAAAATAGAGTAATTCAAATGTCATCTCAGAAGGGGTAACATTAACTTTTTCATGTTCTCAAAAGACAGGGGTAAAAAACTTGTAACATGTGAGCCAAGAAATTTAAAATTCTGAGTATTGAAGTGCAAGAAGAATAGACCCTCTTGTTAAAAATTGTCAAGAACTTTCCCATCTTTGTCAGAGGGAATGGGATCAGCATTAGCAATGTGTTTAGTAGAAGCAGTTTTAAATAAAGATGTCTGTGCAAGATGCATTTTAGGGTTAGAAAACTGATTTCTGAATCTAAGGTACCTTTTATAACCTTTCAGACTGTAGGGACAAGAGGTTGACTGTCTGGTATAGTAGAAGCTATCAAGAAGACATCCTCTAGAGCAGATAAAACAGAAGGGATGGCTGCAAGTTGTGGAATATTCAACTGTAAAAAGTGCTAATACTTTTGCTGGGGGAGAGAAATTTTGTTCCCATTGAAGTACCTCTTTAAGTTTAATTAAAGTCTTATAAAACTTAAGTTTTCTGGAGGGAAATCTGAAGCAACGCTTTACTTGGAATCAGAATTTTCAGCTTTTGAAGAAAACAGTGAAGCAGAACATTGCCTGTCCAATCCCTACTCTTCTGCCTGAAAATCGGGATTTTTTTTGCGTCAGAAGATGAGTTTGTCAAATTAAAAGCAGAAATGAATTCCCTGGGAAGTCACAACAAGTCTTCCCTGTTCTTTGAAACTGACACAGGAGAAGCCATATTTTTATTTATTTTGCTTTCTTCTCGGAGGGTGGGGTCTCCCTGGAAAAAGACCGACCCAAGGCAGGCACCCAGTCCTGGCAATCAGGTACTTCTCAGCTATGCAGTAGATGTTTACCAACCCCTTTTCCTGAGACTGGCAAAATTGGCCCTCCCTTGTCCCCAGAGGGCATCCATACAGCCACAGAGGACATGTCTAGCTCCTGGTCTGTAGTGGCTGCAGGTGCTATGCTGGAAGACATGGAAGAAAAAGATAAGCAGTCTGAGGAACCAAGTCCGGCCACAGCAGATTCACCCATTGGTGGCAGAGTCCGAAAAGATACCATCCTGACACCCAGAGACTCCCTACTAGCATTTGTTTTCTTGTGGACAGGGGAGGGGAGAACCAGGGAGACAGTTAACTGCTTTGTGAGTTCAGCTTGGAAAGAGGCCTTGAAAACGGGTAAACCTTGTGACAGGAAAAACTGTTTTTGAGGTGGGAAAACACAGACCGTCCTCAAAAGCACGATGTCCTTCCCCTAACACACACAAATCTACAAATCTTTGTAGAAACAAAGGGGAGGACAGATATTTACACAGTTTGTACACCCAAGCATTTACATGTAAAAATCGCCTGACAAGTAATGATAATCCAAGAAAGTTAATTCTCCTACCTTACAAAAAATAAAAAATATTTCACAAGGAAAAAAAAAACACTAGCTTAACTCAGAAAAACAAAGTGGAAGGCTTTCCCCAGCAGGGAACTTACCCTCCCAGCCTTGAAGGATCGCTAGCAGACTGTCAGTACCATGAAGCCTGCAGAAGGAGCTCACTTCAGCTGCAAGAAAGCTCTGAAATGTTTGGCCCTGTAACTGCCTTTATACAGAACTCTACTCAAGCTCCTAGTAGTTGGAGCACATGGAAGGAGCCCTTAAGCTTTGAAAAGCTGGACAGTTGGTAATATCTTTGGCAGGTTATAACCCGTATAGCTTGGGTTACTGCAGCAGTGATGTAACGTTGAACATCACACTACAAAGTGAAGTACTTTTCCTGGGGGACTGTATGATTAGAAAACCTCTGTAAGACCAGTGTCCAGTATCGACAAGGAAAGATAACTGTTTCCAGTCTGAGTGGATGTTAGCTTTCTGATATAGGTAAAGTACTACACACACACACACGTGTGTGTATATATATATATATATATATAAACTGCATTGATGATTACAATATGTGCAAAAAGCACAACATGAATACCTTTTTTACTGAGATTTTGTCCTTATTGTCTGTGTCTCATTATCATTATTGAGAGACTTTCTTATTTAAGAAATATATTGACTTATTTACATTTTGTTGAATGGGTTAGGCCCACTAGGCTAATGCTCTCTTTCCAGGGGAGACCAGAGGTGGAATTCATAGTGACTGGGAAAATTTGGCCCGGGCTGTAGGTGACTTCCCCTACTTTTTGTTTTAAGTGCCTTGGGATATTTTACATCAACTTGAACTGCCACCAACTCAGGCAAATGAAACCTTGGTTTAATGTGTCATCAGAATGACAGCACTCTCAGGAATACAGCATCCTTTTATGCTACAATGCAAGGTTAGCACTGGAAAATTAATCCCTGTACCTGGTGTGGTAGTAGAACCCATAGCCTTCTGATTTTCCAGTACAAAAGGCAAGGGTGCTACTTGTTGATCTGTTGGTTATACAACTTTTGAAGCACTCATGATTTGGATCATGTAAGAGTCTAGGAGGATTTTCACAGAAAAGTGCAATTGTTTTGACAGACTTACCTTTCATTTACGTCATCAGGGTGGTAAACTGTTGAAAAAGAAGCCAAGGATATTGTAGTTCAGTTTTTTAGACTTCAGTTACTACTAAAAGGCAGACAGTCACCGTGCAAGAATAAAGTAATGATTTATTACACAAATGCTTGCAGTGTAACAAAATTAACAAGCTGTACTCTATTTGTCACAAACAAAAATATTCTGTAGCTTTAACTGCCACAGCAGTATATGAGGGGTTTTATCGCAGTATTTCAGGCTGACCCTTGTGTAGTGCGGTGGTGGTGCTGCGGTAGCGTTGTCGCCTCACAGTAAGACGTTGTCCTGTTCGATTCTCAGCTAGAGCGTCTTCTGTGTGGAGACATGGGTGAATGGCGTACCTTCGTTGAAGGTTGTGCATCAGGGCCGGCAACTCGGCACGTAAAAATCTACTGCCAGTCATTAGCAGACCGGAATTCCGCTGTGGCGACCCCTAACCGGGAAAAGCCGAAAGACACAACCACAACAATATTTCAGGCTGACCTTTGTACCTCATCTCCTTTTTCATCAATCCAGGAGTGAATTTGTAAATACTCATCTGCCATCTAGTTCCTATTTGAAGAAATGTATGTATAGCTCTTCAGTGGTAGGAAAGGCATTGCAAATCTCTCTGCCTACAGTGTTTCACTTGCTGATCTGGGTTTAGATCTCTTGCCCTAGTATTAGTGGTATTGTTTGATTTATGGAGATAGAAGACTTCCTAGTTCACTGGATTCCTGATGGCATGGAAGGCAAGGCAGAGATTACCCCTCAGGAGACTATAGGACAGTGAATAAAGGGGCAGTGCTTCCAGTCTTCTTTTAGCCTGGGGTTTTTAAACTAGTGATCTTTGTTAATTAGGAACCTCTTGTTTGTCTAGTGAGATGTGTCCCAAAAAGTTCACTGTATTCTACGACTGGCTTAAATCAATGCAGAATATAGTGGGGACAATGACTTTCTTAACACTAGGTGATATTCCTTTTGCAGTTGGCTGCAATAAGTAGAAAGATTTCTGGACCACTATAGCAACAGGATCAAAGGAGAGGGGATTATCAACCCATGTTGAAAGGTCTCTAACTACATTCCCATTTTGAAGTGAGGTGTTTTCTGTGCTGTAAGCTGGGGGAAGGGAATGTTATGGAATGTAGCAATGTTGCACTTTCCATTTAATATGAGCAGGGTGTTTACACGCCAGGTATTGCCAAGTGTAAGCTTGTACTGGAGGGCCTAGGCATTCATTCATAGTACCTTGCCAGATTAAATAATAATAGCTTTAGCGATTTTCTCACAAAAGTATTTTCCACATAAATGGTGGCTTCCTTGTTGAAAAAAACTGTTGTAGGGGGAATCCGGTACATGACTGTCCTGAGAATCCATTTTGGTCCACTGGCTGTGACAACTGCATGGAATGCAGGAGGTCCTTGGTTCAATCCTCAGAAAGGAGTCAAGAGTTTTCCTTTCATGTTGAACAGTTAATGTAATATTAGGTTTCTGGGTTTGGGGTTTGTACTCTTTTATTAGATTATAAAAATATTCTACCCCCAGCAAAGTTAGGCAGCAAACGGATCACATTAGCTTGTTCGTTTTCTTTCTTAGCAGAAAAAAGCTGACTGCAGAGTTTAGTTCCAGTAAGTGCACAGCATGGGAGGTATATCAAGGAGCAGATAAGCAGTTGAATGTATTTCTGCTTAAATTAACTTATTGGTGGTGCATACTGCACTTTTATTTTAAATGGTTCCAGTTTCAGAACTGAAGATATAGGTAATGCGATCTTTGTAGAAGCTCCCATTTCCTGGAATGCAGTGTAAAGTCCAGAGTGGGGGGTTCAGTAGTAGGGTGTTTGCCACCATATTTAAAAGCTTTTGCTGCACCACTGTATTGATTTTTTTTTTTTTTGGTCCTTCTACAGGCATACCCATATACTTAGTGGCTGCTCTGTTTTCACCCAGTTAAACCTTTTGTTCCATTGTGGGAGAGAGACAGCCATCCCTGGGCTAGGCAAAAGCCTTACAACCCACTTGTTCTTGCCTGGGATGTCTAATCATCCATTTCATCTCTGTGGTGAGAGCTGGGTGGTAGGGAATGCGACAGCTTTCAGAATCAATGGTGTGGCCTACCCTTGCCTCTTGCAACTTCCCCCTCCCTGTGGTGGCTCATTTGAGCTCTACTATTGTAGGAAGTGTGCCTTTGTATACTGACAGTGTGCTTGAATAGTCATAGCATGTGTTCAGCAAGCCTGTGCCCCATGAGTGTAACATCTGTTGCTTCCTCTAGGTGTCATCCAAGCAGCAACCCCAGAGCCACCTCGTTCCCCAAGGATGGATGGGCAGGCAGCAGCTGCTCATTCCCACATTCCCATCCTCCCTGTCCACTCCTCCAGCACCTTAGCTGCTATTTGATCTGTTTTTTTTTCTTTTTTATGTTGGGGGGAGTGTAGTTCAAAGCTGAATTCTTACTATACTGAATTTTTATCTTGCTGTCATATTGGTGAGTTTTGCTTCTTCACAATGCTTGGTTCTGCGGCCATTTCTCAGTTGGACTGCCTACTGCATATGCATGAATCTTCACCAGGTGCTTCATTTTTTTCTACATCCTAATGACATGCTGTAGGTGAAAAGCTTCCAAACTGTTTATAGGTGTGTGGGCCTTGTTTGAAAGAATGTGCAAGTGTTTTCCTGTGATAGACTGGCGCTTTATTTGGGATTATTTTGCTGTCTTGTACAGAGTGCTGGGCTAGTTTCCCTTGCAATCCTGAAATGGGTAATGAGAGCAAACAGAGAATGAGTGTGAATGTTTCATTAGAAAATTCAGTGAATACTTGCTTTCCTGTCAATTTTCTTTGGCCTTGGCTCTACTTAAAATGGAATTTGTTGTGATGACAGGAATGGTTTATAATTTGCACATTTTTACCTTGTGATGTTTACCAAAAGATTGTTATTTATCTTCAGGTGACTAAGATTATTCTAGCTTTTCATCGTGCAGAGGAGACCGCTTTCAGTGGAAGAGAGCGAGAACTGTTTGTCCACTTCTGTGTAGCCTTTGCTGAAGATTTGGTGCCATACCTCAATCGCTGTTTGCAGGTTCTCTTTCCTCCTGCCCAGATTGCTCAGATTCTAGGTGAGTCTTCCAGAGAGGTAAATGAAATATAAGGAAAGGCACATTGATTTGAGGTTGAAAGACAGATCATGTTCAGATAAGTTAATTCAGACGGTACCAAGAAAACCTGGTGAAGAACCAGCTGAGTTTTAAGTGCCCTGTCTTCACAGGTATTCAGTGTGGTAATTTTGGAATAGCACACGTGATACCCTAAAAACCTTAAAGATAAAAAGATGGGCTGTGAAATTAGAAATGTTGTCAGTTTGATCTAGGATGTTCTCACACTGTGACATTTATTTGAAAAGCTAATATAGACATATGCAGTAGGTCGACTTGACACTCTAAATTAGCTATAGGTGTGTGTGTGTGTGTGTGTGTGTGTGTGTGTGTGTGTGTGTGTGTGTGTGTGTGTGTGTGTGTGTGTGTGTGTGTGTGTGTGTGCGCATGTGTGCACACAGGTGCTGTGTGGAAGAAATACTGTGCAGGGCTAGCCAACCTGCAATGTAAACCTTGGCTCTAGATGATTGTCATTGTTGAAGTGACACCCTGACCCCATGTGCAGAAATGGGGAAAGGGGTTGTTAATGTTCAGACATGTCGGTTCAAGTTCTCATTTGCTTATGCTCCTTGTTGCTTATGTTTAAGTAGAGCAAGAGTGCAAGTACTCGTATTATAGAGCCTTTTGGGTGATCTCAGATCTCGAAGAAAGAGTAAGAAAAGTACTTCATTACCTGTTGGTCATCACTTTTTCTCTGAGGAGAAGCAACCTTGGTGAGAATAATAAAGTAAATGAGTGCAGAAGGGAGGGTAAGTAAGTTAACATTAGCTCGTAAAATAATGAGCTTAAGTACATCTGTTGTATGTAATCAGGCTGTCGTTTACAAGCTGAAGTGACTGAGCTGTTGTAGTCCGATGTATAGTGAGTTGAGTAAACATTGTGGATCCTATACCTGAGTTTGTCAAACAGTTATCCATTAAGGCCAGACATGCTAAGTTAATTAAAATTAAAGCGAGACCTTCTGTTACAGTAACACATGTTCAGGCAGTGGTGATTGAGGATTCCCCAACTGGGACTACTGCTACTACTGTTGTGGTGGTGCACTCTGTATCAGGACAAGTATCTCAAGCTTTATCTACCCACACCTCTTATCAAAGGGCTTTGTTTTCTCCTCCTCTTATCAGGTAGTGTCCTGCCTTTCCAGTAAATAACTTAGCTGAGCTGCCCAGGGCTATCATGGAACTTCAGTGTAGGCAGATAACTTTGATCCCTTTCCTCTGTCTGTCTTGTGACAACATGAAGGATCCAGAATGAGTGCTTGTTTGCCTTCAGGACCCTTCTGACTTCATTAACAGCTGAGTTCTGCACTGCAGGTGCCAGAACTCCATGGCTTAAGCTCACACTCAACCTTCTTGAATGTTGTAACTCCAGTGAATTCTGCTCCACTGTTGGTGCTTTCCAGTACCTCTCTTTTTGGGCCCATTTTCCCTGATGGCTCAGGGTGGCCCTGTGTGCTTCCAGGTGTCCTGGCATTTACTAATCTGTTGCAGGCCCTTTTGCCTGTTCATATATTGGCTCCTTTTGGGGTTCCAGTGTTGTTTTTGTACAGTTCTGCCTTCAGTTTCACTAAAGCCTCTTCAGCCCCTAGCTATTCTGTGTAGGGTCTGGCACAAGCTCACCTGATGTTGGATAGGACAGTATTATATCACACAACCTCCAGAAGAGAGAATCCAGGACACCCAATTAACGTAAGATATGCACATTCAAATAAACACATTGATGGACACACCCAGTTACACAGACAGGGCATTATTTTAGAGAATTTTTTTTGTAAATTATTAAAATGTAATAAATGAGTATATAAAACAGAATATTGTAAATTATTTACATGACTTTATCTACACTAAAGAGTACAACAGCTCTTTCAGAAGCCCTGCCACCATCGGGTCTGGGATCTGATCCTCACATACCTATCCCACAGAACAGCCAGCCCGAACAAGGATCCAGACAGTCCCTCTCGAGGATTTTCCCCTCTCTTTGGACACCTCTCCAGACCACCCCACTGAGGAAGTTCCCCATAAGAGAACGTACAATAGGAGGCACATAGCTTCCCCTGGGAGTCGCTCACTGAAGACGCTGACTTCAATGAAGGGGGGGGGGTCCTCAAAATCTCCACCAGATGATGTCCGCTTCAGCAACATCTTGGATATCCTCAGGCAGAAAGTTGGATGGTCCAACAGTTCTTTCAGAAGCCCTGCCACTATTGGGTCTGAGATTTGATCCTCTCATACCTATCCCATGGGACAGCCAGCCCGATCAAGGATCCAGCCAGTCCCTCTCAAGGATTTTCCCCTCTCTTCAGACACCTCTCCAGACTACCCCACTGAGGAAGTTTCCCATAAGAGAACATGCAAGAGGAGGCACATAGCTTCCCCTCAGGAGTCGCTCACTGAAGACGCTGACTTCGGTGAAGGGGAGGGGTCCCCAAGATCTCCACTAGATGATGCCTGCTTCAGCGACATCTTGAATATCCTCCGGCAGAAAGGTGGATGGTCCTCTTGATTCCCCTTCCCAGGAGATGTCAGTGTAGCTGGAAGCTTTTGGGTCGAGCCTACCTGTGTCTTGGATGACTCCCTTGGCTGATGAGCTTATAGATCTACTGTCTTGCTGGGCATGGAATGAACTGGATACTGTAGAACCCATTCCCCACCATCCTGATACTTTTTTTTCCCCTGCTAAGGACAGGCTGCAATGGAGTAAGGGGTCCCAGTTGATGCCTTGGTTGTGATGGCAGCCACCAAGAAAGAGCTGGCAAAGCAAAGCTCATCTCTCCATCCCCCATTAGGAAGTCCAGGGCATTGGACAGATTCGGGAAGTGCATTTATACCCCAGCAAACTTTGGCTTATGATCACTGACCTACTTGGCACATTTCACCAGGCTCCAAAGGGATTTGACTAAAGAGCTTTCCAAATCCCTTTCCAAGTCTATGTCTATCTATGGAGGACCGCAAAAAGCTTTCTTCACAACTGGCCACCCTTTAGTCTATCTCTAATACGTCCATGAGGTTAATTTCCCATGCTGCTGAGGGAACCTCACAGGCAGTGGGTTCAGGCATAGCTGTAAGGAGACATGCCTGGATGCGCTTGTGCAACTTTGCGAAGCCCTTCAAGTCTTCATTCATCAATGCTCTTTTTGATAGACCATCCATGTTTGGCCCCACTATTAAGGAAACTCTTTCCTGGAGTGAGCAGGATGGAAAGACCTGTCTGCTGTGGGGATCTGTTTTTCTTCCCCTCAGAGATCCTTTACAAGGAATCAGTGAGGAGGGAGAAAAATGTAGTTCCATAAGTCTCTGGGTCCTTTCCAAGATTCACAAGGGAATGCCTCCCCCCCCAGGGGCAGAGGGGCAGTTCTAATGGAAGACACCACTGTCATGGCAGAGAAGGACAGCAACATCAGGATTTCCAAGATGCTTCTTTTCAGATAAACCCTTTCAGTGCTCCTGAATGGTTGCTCAACTGCTCATCCATGGAGGCAGTCAAGGATCGCTTGTCCCTGCAGCCAAACACCTAGGCATCAATCACAAAAGATGCTTGGCTGCAGAAAATTATATCCAGTGGTTATTTCATACCATTTTTTACAAATTCTCCCAAAAAAAGGAAGAGGCTCCCCAATGTTCCACCCAGTCAGCTGGAGGCAGCAGCTCTACAAATTCGAAAGCTGCTAGACAGGAGTCATGCAGGAGGTCTTACCAGACAAGAAGAGATTCAGAACTTACTCAAGGGTCTTTTTTGTGCCAAAGAAAACAGGGGACTTGAGACCAGTTCTGGATCTCAGCAAATTGAATCATTTTGCAAAGAACTCAAAGTTCCAAATGGTCATGGTTCAGTCCATTCTGCTATTTCTGTGAAAGGGACGATTGGATGTGCTCTGATCTTCAAGATGCATACTATCATACCAAGGTGAGCAGAAGCTCCTGAGGATATCTGCACTTTCGGCTGGGGGACCAGTCACTTTCAGTTTGGAGGCCAGCCCTTTGGTCTCATCACAGCCCCAGGGTGTTTACCAACTGCTTTGGCATTGGTAGCAGCTCACTCGAGACTGCTTGGATTCTGAGCGTTTCCATAACTAGATGAAAGGCTCCTCACCACCCCAACCAGGCATCACTTCAAGAAGTCCAGGGGCTACTTGCTTTAGTTATGTCAATCTCTAGGCATCACATTCAACTTTTGCAAATCACACCTTCAGCCTGTTCAAAGCCTGGAATTCACAGATGCTCATTTGGACACAGTCTGTCCGATAGCATCCCTTCCACCAAACAGAGTATGGACCATTGGGTGACGAGTAAAAATGACACATCCTTATTCATTCAGGCTGATTCTTCAGATTTTAGGGTCAATGACAGCAGCCATAACCTTGGTTCCTATGGCTCATTTTTATATCCACATTTTTCAGTGGACTGTCTTCCCCAGTCAAACTCACTCAAGTATGCAGAAATCACCTGCATTGGTGGAGACAGTTGGACGAAGTTTCTCAAGATCGCCCTCTTGTCTTCCCACCCCCAGTAGCCACAGTAACCATGGATGCCTCCCAACTGGGATTGGGGGGGGACATTTCTTGGGAAGGATGGTCCAAGGCACGTGGTCCCCAGGAGAGACCAATTCGCACATCAGTGTCCTGGAAATGACAACGGTCCTCCTTGCATCCCAGGTCTTCCAGGACACCCTTCCTGTTGGGATGATTGCGATTCAAACCAACAAGATGTCTATGGTTTGGTACATCAACAAACATGGGAAACTATTTTATCCCCTTTGTCAAGAGGCAAGAGTATTATGGTTTCTTCTCTACTTTTTTTTCCATTTTGTCTGGTATTTGTCTTCATGTTAGTAAGTGAAAATGTCAGTGTGGGAGGTAGATTTCCTATAAAGGCCATCACAACCAGTGTGTTTTTTGCTTGGGTGCTTTACACAACCATTTGCAGTGCTCTGTATGTAAAGCTTTTGTGCCTAAGACCCTACATAGCCATTTATCCTCCTTGTCCATGTATCTTGAGAACCACTGACTTAAGCTACTGACTCAGAGTCCTATGGCAAAATCTTCCCATCATGTGGGCCAGTCATTTGCCGATAAGGCCTGATTTTGGTGCTGTCCAGCCTCTCCTGGATGTCTTACTAGAATCTAATGAAAGCCCTGAAGGTCATCCGGTGCTTGCCTCTTATTCCTCTGCCACAATCCCATCAAGGGCCGGCATGGGTCTGAACTCTCACACGTCCATGGAGGCTTTTCCAATGTCTGCAGCTGATGTTGAGGGGGAACCTTAGCTGATCATATCCAAGGGACCGAGGAGGATTCCTTAGTTTTTAGTGAGGGAGGAGATACCATTACTGAATTGCACTAAGGGTCTGAACTGGATATCCTGCTCAAGAAAAAGCAGAAAACTAATCATCTTTTCCCTATTGTTGAAGATCCACAATGTTAATGGCACGATTTTACTTGGGTCGTTCAGTGTTAATGGCCCTGAAGCCTCCTCAAGGGTTGTCAGTCCTTTGTCTTCCTCCCCTGTTAAGAGGCCTAGGGAATTGGATTCCTCAGATGAGGAATTCGATTCTGGGGAGGAATCTGTTGCTTACTCTTCTCTAATTCCTTCCCCTCCAGACTGTGGTTCAGAGAAAGAGGATTCTTTAAGTCCAGATTCCCTCTTGGAAGAATTATCCTGTGAAGATGCTACTGTTTGCATGCTGGAGTATTTTAAGTGAGATTATTCCCAGGTCTCTTGACATCCAAAAAAGGGTATTATGAGCTTCTACAAATGGAGACTTCCAAGCCATCTGCTGTCCCTCCTGTTTGGCAGCCCTTTTGGACACCTTTACTGCTGCCTTGCTTGCTCACTCTTGGTTCTCCGCCTCCAGCCTCTAAGAAACCTGATTGGTTTCACAAGGTGCCTGAGGATTACAAATTTTTGTATAAATGCCGTTCTGCTGATTTTTCAGTGGTTTTAGTCTCCTCTGATAAACCTAAGTTGTTGCCATCTACCAAGTTCCTTCCTTCAGACAAAGACAGTCTTGCCATGGAGAGGTTGGGTAAGAAAGTATATAACTGCTGCCACCTTGTCTTTTCGGGCTATTAATTACCAGACCCACTTGACCAGGTATATTCTGGCTGTTCTTTCCCAGGTAAGTAAGGTGGTGTCTGATCTTTCTTGATTCTGATGGGAAGGCTTCTGTTCTTTCCCTGATTGGGTCCACTTCACAGGTTGTTCATTACTTAGTAAAATGCAGCTATGTTGCAGCTAATACCTCTTCCAGGGCTGATGCCTTTGGTTCTGTGATATAAAATTATATTTGTCTTCATGTTCAGGATTTACATGATGATATTAAAGCCAAGCTTTTGGGTGCCGCCCTGGATAATAATATTTTTTGGACAACTGCTGTTGACCTATTTCAGCCCATCCAGGATACGGGTAAGGCCTTGCAGGAACTTAATCATATTTTTGTCTCCCTTATCTCCAAATTCCAGAGGAATTACCCTTTTAGGTCTGCTATTGTTTGTAGGCAGGCTCAACCTTCTCATAAAGGTAAGAAGGGTTCTAGGCATGTTGCTCCTGTGAAGTCCACTCAGGCGATGATGACTCCTCAGAAGCCCTCTTTTCAGGATAAGCCTGTCTATATTTGATGTTTGGCCTTCCCTTCCCCTTATCTGTCTGTCTGTGTGTCTTCCAAATTGGCATCAGATCACCACCAACTCTTGGGTGCTGTCTGTTATTCATCAGAGGTATTTCATGGTTTGAAAATCCCTTGCATCCTTTTCAGGTATTTCTTAACCTCTTCTAGAATAGCTTCCTCATTTTTCAGAGGTTCTACACTCCTTTTTGAATCAGGGGACAATTCAGCTTTTTCCACCCAGCCAGATGGGAAAGGGGTTTTACTCCAGAATGTTTTGGGTTCCTTGAAAGGAGCATACATGGCAGCCAATTCTGGATTTTTCATTGCTCAACACCTTTCTCAAGGTTCCTTCTTTCCAGATGCTCTCTCTCCAGATCTTGATTCCTCGTCATCTTCCCCAGACCTTTTTGGTTTCTCTAGACCACAAGGATGCATACCTTCACATCCCCATTCACCCTCTGTTCAGGAAATTTTTGTTTCTCTGCTTTGTCCTTTGACCTTTCTACTGCCCCAAGGGTATTCACGAAATGCCTCACTCTTGACATTGTTTGTTTTTTGCAGGCTTCAGGGAATACAGATTTTTCCCTATCCAAATGACCTGCTCATTCAAGCTCCTTCTTCCAGCAGTCTGTTGTAGGATCTCCAGTTTACCATTTGTCTTTTACAGAGTCTGGAGTTCACCATAAACCTCCAGAAATTAGTCCTGATGCCTCCACAGGATCATGTTTTCCCCAGGTGCAGGCTTCAGACTGTTCCCATGCTGTCATGTCTCCCTGCTTCCAAGGGTCTGTCTGGCAACCTTTTTCCAGTCTGTTCTTCCTGTGTCCTTTTTCATAGCCAGGGAATTTCTCAGTGTTCTGAGATTAATAGCCTCCACTATTTCCATGCTCCCTCTTGCCAGGCTCCATATGAGGAAATTGGGAATTTCAGTGATGACCTCAGATCAGTGTGGCTACAACATTGCTACCCTCTGGAGTTCCCAGATGTTCATCGTGTTACACTGCTGCAGTCATCACACTTGGGTTATCCTGCCGTCAGACGCAGTTGGCCAGAGTTCCAAAGTCTTGGTCCGGTGTCGGTTGCTGTCGCTTCTTCCCTGACGTCAGTGCGCCAGGGGTATACAAGAGGCATCCGACGCCATTTTCTTCAGTCTTTCTTGCCGCGCGGTGCCTGAAGCAGAAGCAGTTTGCAAGTGCCGGTCGGCTGACTCCTGAGATTTTCAAATCGAATTTCAGAACGAAGTCTTCAATAAAGCTAAGTACCCCATTGGAGAACCTTTTCTTGCCTCAGTCCGATGTCAGAAAAAGTTAACAATTGTATTTCTTGTGGGAAGCAAATACCTCATAAGGACTTTCATTCTTATTGTATTCCTTGCCTAGGCCCAGACCACGACGTCACAGGTTGTCGGTTTTGTGCTAGGTTTAACAAACAAACTATTAAACGTCGGTTTGATTTCGCCCGACATTTTGGTAGGAAATTTAATTACACCATGCCGTCAGAGCAACCGACGACTGGAATGCATAAAAAACGCAAAGATAAGGACAGGCAGCCAAGACCCAAACCAGACTCCGAGGCCTGGCCAGTCGCCGGTTCTCCGGTTTTCAGTGAGGCGCCTACGCAGTCCCTGACGACCACTGATTTAGAACCCCAGGCGGCATCCGATTTCCAAGCGGAGATTGCTAGGCCTCCACAACCTTTACCTTTAGGCCCTTCCGACTCCATGGCTGAAGGAGATTCCGGTGCAGTTGAAACGCCTTCAGTTGCAGAAGGTGTCTTCAGACCGACTACACTCACTATTAAATCCTATGCAAAGCTGAAAACCCCTTTAAAAACAAAGAAGACTGTACAGCAGTCTCCAGTACAAGGTCCATGCCTAAGAAACAGATGCTTAAGATGGCTGAAGATTTAATTACCCTAATCAGGGGTTCCCATCCCCCTCCTGATAAAAGGCCAAGACAGGAGGAGGACTACGCTTCCTCTGACCAGGTTTCAATTTTCTCAGACTCTTCTGAGGAACAGGAATATTCCTTTCCCCCTTATGAAGACTCTGATGCTGAAGAGTCTATCCCTTCAGCATCTCCCCCAGAAGACTACTCTTTTGGGGAAACGTTACATACCATGAGGGAACATTTCCACTGGGAAGGCCAGGATTACTCTGATTCTAAGAAAAGACTCCGAGAGTTCCTTTTACTACCCCAGCACAGACCACTTGCTATTCCACCCGTGTTAGACATTGTGGATGATGTTTATTCAGAATCTAGCCTTAACCCAGATTCACTACCTCCTGCACCAGCCAAATCAGACAGATACTACAGAGTCCCTGACTCACACAAATTCCTATATAAAAGCCCTGTTGCTGACCCAGAAACCATTTCCCAGGGTCCCAAAGGGGTTAAGGCCTCTATTGCTAAAAATCCTGTACCCTCTGAAAGGGATTCTAGAGCACTAGACAGATGGGGAAAGAAAGTATATACCTCAGCTACTCTAGCTATGAGGGCCTTAAATTGCCAGTTTCACATGCTGAAATATCAACAATATTTGATGTCTCAATTAAAACAAAAAATGATCACACATACAGAACAGCCTGATTACAAGGAAATGCAAGATTTGTTGCATGCAGTTGAACAAGTGGGAAAACATACTTTGCAATGTGGATTTGATTCATTGGAAGCTTCTTGTAGAGCAGCAGTGACAGGGTAGGCATGCTTGGTTAAAAGAACAAACTTTACCTGATCATGTTAAAGCAAAGTTATTGGATGCACCTTTACAGCAGGATGTTTTATTTGGTGTAAAAGCAGAAGAGGTTTTAAAGAAAATGGAGGATAAGGACAATGCCTGGAGACCCATTCTGGACCTCTCAATTCTAAACACATATCTGGAAGTACCCAAATTCAAGATGCTAACACTACAGCAACTTCTTCCCATGCTGGGCAAGAAGGCTTGGCTAGTAAAGTTGGACCTCAAGGAGGCATACCTGCATGTCCCTATGAGACAAAGTTGCAGAAGATACCTCCGACTTATAGCAAGTTCAACCCATTACCAATTCTCTGCACTTCCCTTTGGCTTATCTACTGCACCCAGGGTCTTCACAAAATGCCTGGCACCAGTAATTGCATACTGCAGACAAAGAGTGATTTAAATATATCCATACCTGGACGACTACCTTATTCAAGCAGAAAGCAAGGACATTCTTTTAAAGCATCTGGTGTTTGTCAAAAACCTATTAAGTTGCCTAGGGTACACAGTAAACGAAAATAAGTCAAAATTAGTGCCCTCACAAGACATAATATTCCTGGGTGCCAGCTTAAATACAATGGCCCAGATGGCTTATCTCATGCCAGACAAGCAAGGACAACTGACTCAATACTTCAAAATGATGGCAACAAAGACCCAACTCCCTGCAAGAAAAATTCTGCAGGCCTTGGGATTCATGGCATCTTGCATACTATTAATACCATTTGCAAAACCGCATATGAGGAAATTACAATGGTATCTGAAAAGCGTATGGACTCAACACAGCCACAGCTTGGAAACAATAATTCCACTCATTCCCTGCCTTCAACAGGAGTTTCTGTGGTGGGCTTAGGCATGTCACCTCAACAAGGGTCAGCCTTTTACCTTACCCACAGCCAGGCAAACTATAACAACAGATGCATTGGATTATGCCTGGGGAGCGCACATGGCAGGACAGTGTATTCAGGGCAAATGGTCTGCAGACCAAAGACATCTACATATCAATCAAAAAGAGATGCTAACTGTACAAAATGCCCTAACAGCTTTCAAGGACCTCCTACATCCAGGACAACTCCTAATAAAGACGGACAACACCGCAGTGATGTGGTACATAAACAAGCAAGGGGGCACACATTCCTACCCCCTATGCAGACAAGCAATGACCTTGTGGAACACAGCACTGACCTACCAAGTTCAACTACAAGCACAATTCCTGCCAGGAAAGAAAAACATATTGGCAGACGATCTAAGCAGAAACATCATAGATCCTCACAAGTGGAAACTAGAGCCACAAGTATTCGCAATGATAACTCAAAAATGGGGAACCCAGACATAGATCTGTTTGCTTCCCCCCAAAACTACCAACTACGGAAATTCTGCACAAGGACATACCACACACTAGCTTGGAAAGTGGACACCCTCTCATTCAGTTGGAAAACATTGACAGTGTATGCCTTTCCTCCACTGCCTCTTCTGGCAGAGGTGCTGCTGAAAGCCAGATTAGAGAGGCCACAAATGATACTCATTGCTCCAGACTGGCCACGCCAACACTGGTATCCAATACTAAGGAACATGGCTCAAGGCCCACCATGGATTTTACCTCCAATTCCTCACCTGCTCACTCAGCAAAACAATCAGATTCTACACAGCCAGCTCAAGACTTTAAATCTGGCTGCATGGCAAATTACCTAAATAACCAGTCAACACTTCTCTCTAAAGCTGTGATGGATGTCATTCTGGAGGCCAGGAGGCCCAGCACCAGGAAAGCCTATTCAGACAAATGGAAAAGATTCTGCACCTGGAACCAGGCTAAAGGCCAAAATCCCCTTGTCCCAAATATTCCTCAGATTCTTCAATATTTAACTGAGATGTTGCACAAAGGACTTTCCTTTTCATCTATTAAGATCCACGCCTCAGCTATTTCAGCTCAATACAACACGGATCCTCCTATATTTTCACATCCATTAATAAGACAGTTACTTAGAGGGGCTAAGAACGTAAGACCACCCCGAAGAGCACCAACACCAACTTGGGATCTCAACTTTGTTTTAGAAGAGCTTACACTACCGCCCTTTGAACCAGCTTTTACAGCTGATCTACAGTTTCTATCATGGAAAACTGCCCTGCTTCTAGCAATAACTTCAGCACAAAGAGTCTCAGAGCTACAGGCCCTAATGGCAGTGGAGCCTTTCATCATTTTTCATCAAGACAGAGTCTCTTTACGAACTAACCCTTCCTTTATGCCAAAGGTGGTATCCAGTGTGGCCCTACACCAAATCATTAATTTGCCCACCTTTTATCCAAACCCCCAGAACAAAAGGGAAAGGCTCCTACACTCTTTGGACATTCACAGGCAATTACGTTACTACTTGGATAAAACTAAGGCTTTCAGAAAATCTGACCCGCTCTTTTTATCCTATGCTGCAGGATCACAAGGAAAGGCTATCTCAAAACAGACCATTTCAAAAAGGATAGAACATTGTATCCGTTTCTGCAACACACACCATGGGAAGCCTGTACCTGGTAACATCAGGCCCCATTTCACCAGGGCTACAGCAACATCAACAGCCGTCCTCAGAGGGGTACCAACCAAGGATATTTTGGAGGCTGCAACTTGGAGTTCAGTGCACACCTTCACCAAGCACCATCACTTACCTCTATACTCTAAAACCAGAGCTGGCTTTGCCACTGCAGTTCTGCAGGGGCCTACTAGCCTCTCCAAACCCTGTTTAGTTCCACCACCCATCCTTAGCTTTGGGATTCTACCCAAGTGTGATGACTGCAGCAGTGTAACACGATGAACATAGTACAGTTTTGTAGCTACCATAACTATAGATGTTCGAGTGTTCACACTGCTGCAGTCCAGGTTACCCTCCCTCCATCCCCTCTGACCTAGCTGAACTTTTCTATACCTTTTCTATCCAGTACAAGCTTTGTGATGTATTTGCTTGTAAATGAAGGTATTCCTTTTATTCCTTTTACATGTTTTATTAGCAATATGTATTGCCTACCTACTTGGGGGCACCTGACATCTGGGGCAAGAAAAACTGAAGAAAATGGCATTGGATGCCTGTTATATACTCCTGGCGCACTGACGTCAGGGAAGAAGCGACAGCAGCCAACACCGGACCAAGACTTTGGAACTCTGGCCGACTGCGGGACCGCCTGACGGCAGGATAACCCAAATGTGAAGACTGCAGCAGTGTGAACACTCGAACATCTACATTTATGGTAGGTACAAAACTGTACTTTTCTTTTCTTCATTGCCTTAAACTCGAGCTTCAGTGGTGGATTCATCATCATCATATCTCTCTCTCTCTTTTTCTCTCTCTCTCTTTTCCATCTCTTCTCTCTCTCTCTCTCTCTCTCTCTCTCTCTCTCTCTCTCTCCTCCCCTCCCTCTCCCTCTCTCTCTCTGTCTCCTCCCCCCTTCCAGGTTCTGAGTACTCCTCAGGAGCTGTTCATGGACGCCTCAGATCTTGGGTGGGGAGCTTCATGTGACCCCATGAAAGTCCAGGGTCTGTAGCCTCAACATAAAAGAAATTAGAGCTCTGCTCCTGGCTTTGCAAGCTTTTCATTCTCTTTTTTTATCATAGGCTTCGCAAAGTCTTCTTAGACAATACCACTGTGATGTTGTGTGTCAAGAAGCAGGGGAATACAAGGTCCTATCTCCTTTCCTGACCAGCTGTTATGGTCTGGGATTTAGCTATCAGGTGACTCTTCAGGCAATTTACATTCCCTGAGCACAATCTATTGGCAGATTCTCTGAGCAAGTCCAGAACATAGGCTCACGAATGGATGCATCACAGATGCATTCCTGGACATAGTACATTGGTGGGGTATTCCTTTGGTAGATATTTTTGCATTCCCTCTGAACAGACAGCTTCCTATATTCTGTTCCAGAGTCACAAGTCCTGTGACTTGGAAAGTGGACACCCTGCCTTTTCTTTGGAAGGGAATGTTTCTGTATGTCCTCCCCCACACACTTCCTCTGCTGCCACAGATCATGCACAAGATCAGGCAGGACTCTCCCAAAATCTTGCTGGTGACTCCCTTTTGGCCTGTACAGCATTGTTTCCCCCTTCTTTCTTACCAGGCCAAGGGCAATCACTACATGCTACCTCACCATGTGGATCTTCTCATACAAGAGAAGGGCACTCTTATCCATCCTCACCTGTCCACTCTTCAGATGAGACTGTGGGTGATAAGGTTTTGATTCCTTTTTGACACTTTTTTTCTGAGGGCATGATTTGGGTTCTGCAGGAGGCCGGGGAACCCACTATCAGAAAGTCATAAATATCCAAATGGAAAAGATTTTCTGTCTGATGCTTCTCTTGCCATCAAGATCCCCTATCTGTGGAGGTTCCTCTGGTCCTCTCTTGTTTGTATGATCTG
This sequence comes from Protopterus annectens, assembly GCF_019279795.1. Lineage (NCBI taxonomy): Eukaryota > Metazoa > Chordata > Ceratodontiformes > Protopteridae > Protopterus > Protopterus annectens. The sequence goes on along the minus strand of NC_056742.1, from coordinate 140,194,346 downwards.
CTCCATGCTGGGTTAGCATATTCTGCTGTTAAAGCTTGCCTATCAGCAATTTCTGCTTGTTTGCCCTTAAATCCTCCTCTGGCTTTTTGTTATAAGGCCAAGTTATTTCTTAAAGGCATCCTTCATATCCGGCCTCTCAGAAACTCTATTCAATTTTCTTGGGACCTCAATTTTGTACTTGGAAAAACTGACCCAGACTCATTTAGAGCCTGCTTCTTCAGCTTCCTTGCAGCATTGTAGTCAGAAGACTGTTCTTCTTTTGGCTGTTACTTCAGCCAAGAGAGTGCCAGAAATTCAGGGTTTCATGGCTATTCCTTCTTTCTTTTTTTTTTTAAGTTTTTCACAGAGACTGTAGCTCTTCGAACTAATCCTCCTTTTATGCCAAGGTGGTCAATGAGTATCAGTGTATGCAACTTCCTTCTTTTTTTCCTCCTTCACAGTCTGCCAATGAGAAGGTTCTTCATACCTTAGATTTTCAGATACAGCTCAGGCATTATTTAAATAAAATAAAGGCAGTTTGCAAGCCTGATCAGCTTCATCCCAGGACTTTGGGTTTGGCTGCTTCTAAGTAAACTATATTTTCGTGGATCTCTAAGGCCATTTCCTTTTGTTATTCTTCTTATAGCAAATGTCTGTCTTTGAAGGCACATTCTACTAGGGTGGCTGCCTCCGCTGGTGCCTTTTTTAAGGGTTTGGATACCAACTCCATCCTTGAGGCTGCTACTTGGTCCTTTATTCATACTTTCACTAATCATTGCAAGTTGGATATTATTTCCAGAGCCAGGGCAGGTTTTTCCAGGGCTGTCCTGCATGGGTTTGTTGAAGGCTATTCTGTGTCTTCTCCTACCAGGCTTCCTCTTAGCTCTTATACTCTCCCTTATATAAAGAATACTGCAACAGTGATAGGGAAGGACATAGTACAGTTATGTAAAATCTTGCTATTAACAGTAGATGTTCTTCTCTTCACTATTGCAGTATTTGGTCCCTCCCTCCTTCCCCTCGGTTCTAGCTCTTGACCTGTATTTTTATTGCACTCCTGGCAGAGGGGTCCTTATTCTTTTTCCTTCTGCTCATTTTTTCCCTTTTGGATGAAGATGTTTTTTTTTGTCTCTGAGGGTATTCTGTTCCTCATGGGGCATTTCTGTTCTGTGTGTTTGCGTCTGTACATCACCTTTATGCCCTACGCGTTATGCAGGGAGCATGTGTGTGTGTGACATACTCTGCCCATAAGACCTAAAGGCTTTGGTATACTAGCCAGATGTTGGGCTATCCTTGACAGGAGATCCCTTAGGTAAACAATACTGCAACAGTGAAGAGAAGGACCTCTACTGTTACAGTAAGGTTTTATCCAACCATACTTTCTATTGCCTATTTTGTATCAGCTTTTTTTGGGCATTATGTCTGCCAAATTATGCATATCTTCAGAACACTTTTACTACTACTCGCATACTCTGTCTACATTATGTGTTATAGTTGTCCTTGTATACATTATGTGTTATAGTTGTCCTTGTATATTATTGCTTCCTGAATCATCTTTTTTTCTTGTTGCTTTTCTATTTTATTATGTTAATGTATAAAATTAGTTATGTTGGCCTTTCATCGATTACCTTGCTTGTGGCTAAAAGGGGCCTTGGTCTAGCCCATCTACCAAGTTAACAAAAGTTAAATAAAATAAGTAAAAAAAAATTTGACCTGAACAGAATCCTCAAGCAGAAGACTCTGCAGTATTGTACATATTAGTTAAGTAAATTTCTACAGTAATGAATGCAGTTCTTCTCATTTCTCTTAAACAGCACGTATTTACTGAAAAATGAATTTCACTTAAAGAATTGCTTACATATTTTAATTCAGTACAACTAGTTCACTTTAATGCATTTGCACTCTGAGGACAAGTTCTCTCTCTCTCATTTTTTTCAATACTCCTTATACATTGCATAGATTTTTTTGTAATTTTGATTATTTGATCAAAGTTATAGATATTCTGTGTTTTGTCTGTTGTTGCAGTTATTTACTGATTTATGGTCTGTAACCCTAATAATGATCCACTGTGTCTTTTTCTTGCAGGAATTCCGCCAACACAAGTTCATAAGTATGGTTCCCTTGGATGCCTGGATGTTGCCTCAATCCTTGAAGCACTGGCATTCATTCTGCCAAAGAAGGAAATTGTTTTGGCAACAGATCCTGGCCTAAATGTTGACTTTAAGGATGTCCCACCCCCAGGACAATTGATAGAGTCTACATCTGTCCAGACTTCAAATGAAAAAGTACAAGAAGGGGAGAGAATGCAAATGGAACTGACGGCAGATGTACAGAGCACCCCGCAGGAGCCCACAGAAGGAAGTGGGTAGAGTAGATTCAGAATGTTGCTGTGGCTAGCTAAGCAAAATTCATAACACATCATAAGGTGTTTGGGTATGGAAGTTAGGACTACTTTCTCAGATGTTGGTGTACTGTCTGTGTACAAATGGCATCTCTGTGACATTATTTTCTGCTGTTACATATTCTCAGAAAAAATACCAGCTTGGTTTTCTTCTAAAGCAGAACTTAACTAGACTGCTAATTTAAATACAGTTGAGACTTGCAGTAAAATTACAATAAATTATGAACACTGGAAATAAACCACTAGTATACTTTCATGTTGTTTACATGGTCCTGATTTCCATGTGTATTTAAACTGTACTTAGAAAAAATGTTGTTTTGGGCAAAGGTATAAAGTTTTTTTTTTCTTCATAAATCTACATTTTATTTGCTTGATTTTCTTAAATTATTTTCAAGAAATTTTCCATTACTGTCCTTATTTTCACCAACTTCATAGAGATGCTTAATTGATCCTGTCGTCTATGAAGAACAGTATACAGCCATCAGTCCACTGAGCATTTGAAAGGACTATGTCCCCAACTAACATAATACTCATTGTACAACAATACTTAAAAGAATGGACCACACTATGCCTTCTATGGCACAACTGGGATTTCACATCACTTGACACTAAAAACTGGTCCTCTTTTTGGACCTTTTTCATATCCATCTAGATAAAACAAAGACAGCAAACCTGATAGAGAATTTAAAATCCTGTTTTATAGATCAGCTGAAATGACTGGAAAAAGGTTTTGAAAAATAATGTCCAGATTTACTTCAGCTGGAATTATATGAAATGCATTCTCTTAAGTTATTTCTGGAAAAAAAATGTCAGGGTGGGCAGTTCTAAAAAGTCAGCTGTTCCTTCACATAAGTCTGCTTCTTTTTTTTCTTGTGATGTCATCTTGCGTCATAGAGTACTGAAACATGTTACAGTAAATTAAATAAACATGATATGACAAATACAAGGAATACTTCATTATTCCATGTAACTAAGGAAAAATGTGTATAGTCATGGTAAATGAGAACAGCTTTGTGACCATGTATATTGATTTGTTCTTGTTGCAGCTTTTCTAGGAAATAACAGCTAGGCACAAAACAGTTTCCTCCCCAGATTTGGTCTCTGAATTTGAAGTCCCACCTTTGTTGTTTCCACATGATAAATGTGAAACTCTTCCACCAGGGGTAAGAACATTCCAGTTCATGGAACACTACAAGGGTTCATAGGTTCATACTAGGCTATCTGCCCAAGGGCATTTATAAGCCTAGCCCATAGTTATGTGGCTTTCGCCACCCCTTTAGTTTGAATAAAAACTATGCCTATCATTTCGCTGTGCCTCTGTCAAGCAGTGACACTGAAGTAATCCCTGGGGTATATCTGCGATCTCCCATCCATTGGTCAAGATTCCTCTTGAACAAGGCCAGCGAGGTGCTCTGCCTCACATGTACCGGGATTTTGTTCCACAGCACAGGGAGTCTCTGGGTGATGAATCTGTCCCTCCAGCACGTTCTATTCATAACCGTGTCAAGGTTTAAGTCTCCCGCCCTTGTGGTTCTGAGGGATCTAGATTTTTTGAGGTGAAGCATATTCATCAAATCTGGGTTTGACATGGCCTTATATGTCAGGCACAGGTCACCTCTGAGCAAGCGGTATGAGACTGAATAGAGCTGGAGTTCTTTCAGTCGGGCAGCATAAGACATATTTTTGAGACCCTTTATCCTTTTGGTGAGGAACTTTTGGGGCCTTTCAAGCTGCAGCAGGTGTCTGGTCAGATACATTCCGAACGGGGCATTGTACTCAATCATAGGTCTAATGAGTGATGTGTACAGGGGGACGATGACCTCCCTTGATCTAGATGTGAATCCCTTCATGATCAGGTGGGCGATTATAGAAGGTTTTCCTAACTACTTTAGCAACATGAGTGTCAAACGAAAGGCTACTGTCAACCTGGGTCCCCAGATCCCTGATGACTTTTTCTGTGCTCAGTGGATTGCCACCTATATGGTAGCTAGGGGTAACCTTGTTTTTCCCGAAGGGTATGACTATGCATTTTTGGCGTTTAACTTCAGGCCATGGCTCTGGCACCAGTTATCCGTTTCTGTGAGGCCCTTCTGGAGGATATCTGTGTCAGATGTGTTTTCGACTATGGCGCCCAGTTTGCAGTCATCTGCAAACTTTGTCAGCCATAACCCTCCTGTGTTTGCTTGTACTTCAGAAAAGTAGATGCCGAACAAGAGTGGACCCAGGACTGAGCCCTGTGGGACACCACTTGTGACAGGCTTTGAGTCTGACATGGCTCCAGCAACTCTGACCCTGTGGCTTCTGTCACTTAGCCAGTTTGCAACCCATCTTGTGATGTATGGGTTTACATTCAAGCTGATGAGTTTTCCGATGATACCTGAGTGGGGTATTGTGTCGAAGGCCTTTGCCAGGTCGAGGTAGGCTGTATGGACTGCCTTTCCCTCATCAATGGCCTTGGTGACTGTCTCGAAAAAGTCAACCAAGTTTAAGAGGCAGGATCTGCCTTTGACAAAGCCAAACTGGGTTGGATCCAAAGTCTGCAAGTTCCCTATGTCTTTATTTATGAGTTCCATTATGATCCTCTCCATGGCTTTGCAGATAAGGCTTGTCAAGGTAATGGGGCGGTAATTTCCAGGGTCTGTGGAGGCACCGCCCTTATGAAGTGGGACCACAGTCGCCGTGCGCCACTTCTTGGGTACATATCCTGAGGTGAGGCTAAGATTAAACAGCTGTCCTAACTGTGGGTTTAATTCCTCGTTGAGTTCGTGAAGCACACAGCCGGGGACACCATCCGTCCCATGGATGCTGTGTTTTTGCCTTAGTGAGGGCAGTTCTCACCTGGGCGTTGGAGATGTTTGGGGGGGCTACAATCCTCTGGAATAGATATCTCTCCTTTGGGGGAGGGAGAAGTTTGCACTGAACCTGTCAGCCAGTATGTTGGCAATGTGTGTAGGTTCAGTAATTTTCAAATCATTTTGAACTAATTCTGAGCATATCTGGGAGTTTCCTCCTAGGTTTCTAACATAGCTAAAGAAGGCCTTATGATTGTCTTTAGAGTCCTTGGCGATTTTTCTCTCAAAATTTGCCTTGGATGATTTTATGAGAGCACTTAGTTTTTACTTATAATGATCAAAGGTGTCTTACCTTTCAAGGATTTTGCTCTATCTTGTAGTAGCTTCCTCCTTTTGTTGTAGAGCTTGTTTATGGCTGGGGTCCACCAGACTGGATGCTTGCCTTTGGTACAGAGAGTCTTAGTTTTGTTTGGGATTGCCTGATCCATGCAGTCCTGTAGGTGCTGGTAGAAGGCATTTGTAAGTGATTCAGCGGTTTGAGTAATGTTTACCACTGGTTCAGGGGCCTTAAAGGAGACCACACTAGTTTTAGAAGTGTGAAATCGGCTTTTGAGAAGTTTTTCACTGTGGTCTTTTTGTTTCAGGTGGGGCGGGATGAGGACCTCCAGCGAGATTAGTTTATGATCTGATCTCACCAGTGAGGGGTATACTTCCGTGTTGAACATTTTGATCCCATGTTCGTGATGATGAGATCAAGTATGTTTTCTCCTCTTGTGGGGATGGTGACTAGTTGTTCCATGGCATTTGAGTTTATGAACTCCAGGAATCTTTGGGTTAGAGTGTTCGGGCTTGAGTAGTGTTCCCAGTCTATATTAGGGTAGTTGAAGTCACCTAGTATGATGGTGTTTGGAGATACATTTATCCCTCCAATGTTTTCAGGAAGGCCATGTGAGGTTCCTGAGTTTGAGAGGGTGGCCTGTAACATGCTACAAATTGCAGAGCAGTCTTGCCTATGGTTAATTGCACCTGGATGGTCTCCGATGCATCGTGCGCTGCCACCAACCTTGAGGTGTGGGTGTCCTTTATGAATATGGACACCCCTCCTTTCTTGGTGTTGTCCAGATTTTGGGGCCGGAACGCATGATATGAGGTGAAACCTGTTAGTGCTGGGGTGCTCTCAGGAGCCTTGAACCAGGTTTCTGTCACAGCACAGACATCGATGTTCTCCATATTGAGAAGGGCCTCGAGTGCGTGCATCTTGAGATTGAGACTTCTGGCATTGAGCAGCACTACCCTTAGTTTTTTTTCCTTTTTGGTGTTCTAGGGTGGTAGGTTTAGAATTTGAGCCTTGCCTAAAAAGGCACTATGGGGTGGCAAGAGCCTTTGCCAATATCCGAAGCCCAGGGTGACAGGTGCAAGCCGCCCTCATGAAGCAGCGTGGCTTGTCCAGCATGTCATCCCAGGCAGACAGACATTGGATCCCTTTGAATGACACCAGAATTTAAGCCAATTATTAAAGCTGATCATCTTATCACTGTACTGTGGCATCATTCTAGGTGAAGGTAGGATACTGCTCCAAGGTCAGGGTCATACCTGCCTGGGCTACATAATCAGAGAGCTCCTCGATGTCCCTTTTCATGTAGTCCAAGGAGGTACGTCTCAGGTCGCTGACACCAGCGTGGACAATGACTGAGTCGTACTTGTACCTGCTGTTGAGAGACCTGAGTGCTTGCGTTATGTGGCGGATTCTAGCGCCCGACAGGCAGCTTACTGTGACCTTCTCCTTACTCAGTCTGGTGAGCGGACGCCAGTGTGTCTGACTATGGAATCACCAATGACAAGTGTGTCTGGCATTTTGTTTGGCCTTAAGGGCTGTGACTGTTTGACACTCTGACTGTGTGGTCTATGTGTTGCATGTGTTGGGTCATGAGGTGGTAGTTGTTTGGGTGTCTGCTTTGGTGGCCTCTGCTGTTTTGGTAAATTTTTGATCAAAGCCTCCGAGTATGTCTTTGTGTGAGTATGTGTATGATTTGAAGTTGTGATGGTACCATGTGTGACTGGGTATGTATTGTGTGTGGTTACCTTCTCCTCCTGTCTGGTCTTGCCAGTCCTATGTTGAGAGAGCTCAGCCTCCAGTTTGGCCGTATAGTTGCATCTCTCGCATGTATTTGTGTTTTGTGGGAGAAGGAGAGGATTGTCTGTGTACATGAGGCAATTGCCTCAATATTCCCAGGTTCACCAGTTGAGCTGGAGAGGACACTAGCAACTGATCCCTCGACATACTAGAAGTAGTAGATAAAGAGACTTTCAAAGGACTCCTGGAGAAGTGGGTTTTAGGCTGGTGGGGTACTATCTATAATAAGAATGCTTTACCAAGGTGCAAGTACTGTAGGAGTAAGTGCTAGGCTTTACAGATAGAGAATAGTCTACTTGGGAATCAAGTAGAGATGAACTTTTCAGTTATAGGATATGCTGGTTAGATCAGCAGTACAGCTCAAGGAAGGTAGTTCTAAGGGAAAATTTGAAGAGTGGAATTTAGATGGCCCGAATAGTTTAACCTTGTTTAACCGCCGCTGCTCTTGTGTGCAACAGTGGCAACTCCGCGCTAAATCGCGCTAGCAGGGGGCTGAAGGGAGCTAGGAATTGGCCCAAAACGACCAATGGACTACTAGTTTCTGGCTGAAACTTCACCAAATCGGACAAAAAGGCCGCTCAGTGCTTCCCACTCCCACTGGTAAGCAAAGAAACTTCCCTCCTTCCTAATAAGGCAATGGATCAGTAACAGGAACTAAAAACAAAGCCCAGGGATCAGCAACTCTGAAACTGGACTACTCTAGTTCAGTAAGGCAGGAAAACAAGAGATTTTTTGGTTTTTTTACAGAGACAAGGAAAAAACAGACAGTAAATGCTATAAATGCTGTAAATCGGCTAGCGACTTTAGTGTGTAGCCTACAGAAACAATTTGCAACAATTAGTAACTTAAAGTGCAATAAACAGTGTAAAATGCAGAAATCACTTAAAGTAGCAGTAAAACAGGCTAAATGCAGTCGCTAGCTTAATAACAGTGGGAAAGCCACAAAAATACTTATATCTGGTAGAAAGTCACTCTTAGCTCTCTGCTGCTTGGATCACTCTGCAGGCCACCACGAGGATCTGTGCTGAGTTGGTACAAGCTGGAAAATGCGCGTTTAGCATGTTTTATAGCAGGGGGCTGAAAGGAGCTAGGAAATGGCCCAAAACGACCAATGGATTACTAGTTTCTGGCTGAAACTTCACCAAATCGGACAAAAAGGCTGCTCAGTGCTTCCCACTCCCACTGGTAAGCAAAGAAACTTCCCTCCTTCCTAATAAGGCAATGGATCAGTAACAGGAACTAAAAACAAAGCCCAGGGATCAGCAACTCTGAAACTGGACTACTCTAGTTCAGTAAGACAGGAAAACAAGAGATTTTTTTTTTTTTTTTTTACAGAGACAAGGAAAAAAACAGACAGTAAATGCTATAAAAACAATTCACATGCAGTGCAAGCTGGCACACTTGAGTATGTAGCAATATTAGTCCACACACAGTATGAAAAAAATGTAATTAAATTAAAAAGGACTAAAAGCAAGTGCAGAAAGGGTTTATTAGATAGAATGCGGTAAAGAGATGGGACTGGGGGAGTGTCCCAGATCAAATCCACAGTGGGGCGGGCACTGCAAAAGCCACCAAATTCAAACTACAACCAAGAACAGGGAGGGGGGGGGGAAGACAGTTTCAACAGAGCTAGATCTGAGGAATCAGTCCAAAATTATAAAACCACAATAAAATGCAGGAAATATACTTAAATCAGCTTATGTCCAGTTGATGTATGCAGACAAATCTCAGTAGCAAGCAACTCTATTTAAAATGATTACAAGAGATGTAACCAACACAGGTTTTAATGTTATCAGAAACCCCCAAGCTAATTAACACTTAAAGGAATTTCAAAGCAGTTTAACAACTAGTGCAGCGCTTCAGACACACACACAAGACAGTTTCAACAGAGCTAGATCTGAGGAATCAGTCCAAAATTATAAAACCACAATAAAATGCAGGAAATATACTTAAATCAGCATATGTCCAGTTGATGTATGCAGACAAATCTCAGTAGCAAGCAACTCTATTTAAAGAAGTCAGAGTATGAAGTATCTATCATGTAGTAGGAGTTCTTATCCATTTTAACTGTTTAGCAGGTTATCTCTTATGGTTCCTCTACAGAAAAAAACATACATGTATGGCTGGCTTCTGTAACAGCAGAGGTTAGGTGCTGTTCAGTGTGTGGCCAGAAAGCAGAAAAATATATTATAAATACCAGCTGTAAACAGAAGTAAGGGTTAAATCTGCACTTCAGCTAGAGGTCTTCTTTAGAAGTAAACTTCATTAACGTGATTTCTTTTAAAAATCTTTTGAAGACTTGTAGTCAAAACATTGACTTTAGGTTTGTTTTTTTTGTTTTTTTTTGCAGTGTACATTTATACTTTTCTGTTTTGTTTCTAAGGTTGTCTTTAGTTTCTCAGTCATGGTTGTTTGATGCTATTTCCTCTGGGTTTGTTTGCTCACGGTGTGTTGTAATAATACATGAAGATTTGCTTGATAGTATTTTAAGAGTGCTCAGAAAAAGAGCAGAACATGTTATTTTGCTTTTAGTGGTAGCTGTTTCTCCAAGTTGCACTGACCTCTGAGTGGGAATTAGTAAAATAAAGGGGAAGGAGGATAGAGGCTTGCCACTTTGGAAAAACACTTATTTCTGACAGAGGGTTTTGTTTATTTGCATGAAGTCCCCCCATGGAGTACTTACGTTTAATGCATTTGTGTACTCAAGGGTCTAGTTATGTGCAGTATAAGTTGAGCAGGTGTGTTTTAAGGGATGATAGTGTATGCTTTGAGTGTACATGGAAAGAGACATTGCAGCTGTGTGAGTTGCTCACATTAACAGTAAACCGACTTTCTTCCTGTCATTTTGGTGCTGCTTACATGAGTAATGCCTGATGTTCTTCATGTTTCACTGTTGCAGTTGTTACATTTGGGTTATCTGCTTGCAGGTAGCCCTCAGTCGGCCTGATTAACAAAGTCTTGGGTCCTGCGTCAGTTGCTGTCCCTTCTTCCATGACGTCAGGTCGTCAGGGGTATAAAACATGTAGCCAAAGCCATTACTTCAGTCTTTCTTGCCGTGCGGTGCCCGAAGCAGAAGCAGTTCGCAAGTGCCGGTCGGCCAACTCTTGAAATTTTTGTTTTCGAGTTTCAGAACCGAAGTCTTCAACTAAAGCTAAATACCCCGTTGGGGAAACTTTTTCTTGCTCCTTACCGATGTCAGTAAAAGTTAATAATTTCATTACTTGTGGAAAGCAAATACCTCATAAAGATTTTCATTCGTACTGTATTCCTTGCCTAGACCCTGAACACGACATACCTTGCTGTTGGTTTTGTGCTTTATTTAATCAGCACACTGTCCATCGTCTGTATAGTTTCACCTCTAAATATTTCGGTTCTCTGTTTAATTATCCAGAAATGTCGTCAGTTAGCCATCCGACTACCGGGATTCCAAAAAAAACGCAAAGATAAAGACAGAGACAGACCGCCAAGGTCCAAAACTGCTAACGACGCTTCTCCTAAGCCAGTCGCCAGTTTGCCAGTACTCAGTGAGGTGCTTTTGCAGCTCCTGATACCCACTACTTCTGATTCGCAGGCCTATACTGAGACCCATTCGGAGTCCAGTATGTCGCGAGATGCTTCAACTATGGAATCCGCAGATGTCTCAGCAGGCACCGGCTACTGAGGGTGTATTCAGGCCTACAGACTTGCATATTAAACCGACGCCTCCTTTTTTACTTAGGCCTAAATCTTGGTCCATGCCTAAAAAAACAATGCCCAGGCCACATGCTCAGGCGTCTATGCCTAAAAAACAAATGATAAGAATGGCTGAAGATCTAATAACTCTAATCAGGGGTAGCCAACCCCCCCCCCCTTCTAAGAGGCCTAGGACTGAAGTTGATTATGAATATTCTGATCAGTATTCTGTTTTTTCTGATTCTTCTGATGATCTGGATTTGCCCGTATCTACGTATTAAGATTCTGATGCAGAGGACTCCATTCCCTCCGATGTTCTTCATTCCACATTGCTGCAGTCCTAACCATTGGGTAGTCCACTGTCCAGTCGGCCCGAATACCAAAGTATATGGCTGACGTCGGTCAAGGCGCATTAGACTGATGTCAGGACGTCAGGGTACTAATGCGCATGACCGACGTCATATCCTCAGTCTTTTTTGCCGCATGGTCCGATGCAGAAGCAGTTTTGCGAGTGCAGGTTGGCGTTCTGAAAACTTTCCGAAGTCGGAGTTTCAGACCGAATCAAAGTTGGCTAAGTACCCCGTTGGGGAACATTTTGGTTTTTTCTTGCCTCAGTATTTAACCGGATGTCAGAAAAAGTGAATAACTGTATTTCTTGTGGGAAGCAGATACCTCATAGAGATTACCATACTTTGTGTATACCTTGTTTAGGGCCTGAGCACGACGTTGTTGGTTGCCGCTCTTGTGCTAGATTTAACAAACGCACTATTAAGAGAAGGTTAGACTGTGCCAGGTTAGTGTTTGGGAAGCGTTGTAATTATAAAATGCCGCCGGACGCTCCGGCCGCTTCCCCAAAAAGCGCAAGGACAAAGCAGCAAAGCCTAGGGTTGATGAACCGCAGTCCCGGACGCCGGTTCTTTAGAAGGCTCAGTGGAGCCTGAGGTTTTGCCAGGAGTTTCTTTGGAGTCTCAGGCAGAGACTTTACTGTTACAGGATGTGCCCTCTCAGGAGGTAGGCCAGGCTGACGGGGCCTCTCAGGTAACTGTTCTTCCCTCTCTTCCCAAGGTAGTTAGAGCCTCTCCTTCTGTTTCCAAAACTTCTTTGAGAGGTAGGCCAAGTTTAGCTTTAATGGGGGCTTCTCCTAGCACTTCAGGTTCTGTGCCTAAGAAACATATGCTTAAAATGGCAGAAGATTTAATTACTATGATTAGAGGCTCTATGCCCCCTCCTGATAAGAGGCCTAGGGTGGAACCTGAGTTTGAGAGTTTTGAACAGTGTTCAGAGGCTTCTGAGTCTTCTGCGGAAGACTTGCAGGAGTATCCTCCTTATTCTGATTCTGATGTGGATGATTCCACTCCTACAGCTTCTCCTCCTGAGGATTTCTCATTTTCAGAGACTCTGCATTCCATGAGGGAGCACTTTAAATGGGAAGGCCAAGATTACTCTGATTCCAGGAAAAGGCTTAGGGAATTCTTATTTTTACCCCAGCATAGGCCCTTAGCTATACCTCCTGTGTTGAATGTGGTGGAAGATGTTTTTGCAGAGGCTTCCCTGAACCCTGATTCTTTGCCTCCTGCCCCTGTTAAACCTGATAGGTACTATAGGGTGCCAGAAGCTCATAAGTATCTGTTTAAGAGTCCTAGGGCAGACCCGGAAACTATTTCTCAGGGGCCTAAAGGTGTTAAGGCCTCTGTTGTTAAAAATCCTGTTCCCACTGATAAAGAGGCAAGGGCTTTGGATAGGTGGGGAAAGAAAGTGTATACTTCTTCCACTTTAGCCATGAGAGCGTTGAATTGTCAGTTTCACATGCTAAAATATCAAAATTATCTCCTTTCACAATTGAAATCTAAGGTGGATGCTTTGGCGGAAGGTATAGAGTGTAAAGAGTTGCTGGATTTAGTTCATGTGTCTGAACAAGTGGGTAAGCATTCTTTGCAATGTGGTTTTGATGCTGTGCAGGCCTCCTCGAGGGTGGCTGCCACTAGTTCTGTTCTTCGCAGGCATGCCTGGTTGAGGGATCAGAATTTAGCAGAGCATGTTAAGACTAGGATTTTGGATGCTCCTTACAGTCTGATGTGTTATTTGGTTCGCCTGTGGAAGCAGTTTTAAAGAAAATGGAGGACAAAGCTAAGTCTATGCAAACTGTTAAAGATTTTTGCAGGTGCAGCCACCAAGTTTAGTAGAAATTGGCCTACTAAGGGATGGACATATCCTGCTTATGATTCTCAGTCTAGGGGTAGGTCTAGACGTGGTAGGGGCAGAGCTCAAGGTTCTTTTAGGCCTAGAACAGGGGGTTCACCTGCTCAGACCTCTGGTGAGGGCAGGGGTCAGTCCTTTCGTAAACAGACCCAATGACCTGCCTTTTCAGCTGCCAGTAGATTCTCGTCTGGCAGCTCCTTTGGGAGGAAGACTGTCTCTTTTCAAAGGAAATTGGGATTTAATCACTCAGGACAGATGGGTGTTGGATATCATTCACCACGGTTACAGGTTTTATTTCCATACATTGCCCCCTTTCAAAGGCATGCCAGACGTTCCACCTCCACAAAGGAAAGAGGCTCACAAGCAAATTTCTCTGTTACTCCAAATAGGGGCCATTCTGTACCAGAAAGGGGCCTAGGATTTTATTCTCGCCTGTTCCTAGTACCAAAGAAGGGGAACACGTGGAGACCAATTTTGGATTTATCTATCCTCAACACTTATCTGGACATTCCCAAGTTCAAGATGTTGACGTTACAACAGCTTTTACCTCTGCTGGGCAAAGATCATTGGATGGTAACTTTAGATCTCCAGGAAGCTTACCTTCATGTGCCTATAAGACTTAAGTTGCAGGAAGTATCTGCGTTTTCGAGCTGGAAATTCTCATTATCAGTTCTCTGCATTGCCCTTTGGCTTATCTACTGCGCCCAGAGTATTCACAAAGGTTCTGGCTCCAGTGATAGCTTACTTCAGGCTAAAAGGAATTCAAATCTATCCTTACTTGGACGACTGCCTGATTCTGGCTCAAGAAAAGGAAGACCTTCTACAGCATCTGGAATATGTCATAGCAGTGCTAAGATGCCTAGGGTATTCTGTGAACGAAATAAAGTCCAGTCTAGTACCCTCTCAAGACATGTGCTTTCTGGGTGTGAGACTGAATACAGCAGCCCAGATGGCCTTTTAACCCCGGACAAACAAAAGAATCTTTCCAGTTACTTCCATCAACTATCTCTTCAGTCCGGGCTGACTGCAAGGACAGTCCTTCAAGCCTTAGGGTTCATGGCATCTTGTATTCTGGTGCTTCCCAATGCCAAACTGCATATGAGGAAGCTGCAATGGTATCTCAAAATGTGTGGACACAGCACTGCCAGGATTTGGACACTGTCATTCAAATAATACCTTGCATTCAAAAAGAATTTTTGTGGTGGGCTCAGGAATGTCACCTAAACAAGGGACTCTCTGTGACCCGCCAGAGGCGAGTCAGATTTTAACGACAGATGCCTCGGACATTGCTTGGGGAGCTCATCTAAATGGAAAGTGGATACAAGACAAGTGGCCTGCCAGACTACAGCATCTACATATCAACATGAAGGAGATGTTAGCAGTCCAGTTTGCATTAATGGCTTTCAAGGAGTTACTTCTTCCTGGGCAGGTGTTGATTCTAACAGACAACACAACTGTCATGTGGTACATCAACAAACAAGGGGAACACATTCTTATCCTCTATGCAGGCAAGCAATGATTTTATGGGAGACTGCTCAGCTTGCAACTAACTCTTCAGGCAAGGTTTCTGCCGAGCACAGAACTCCTTAGCAGATGTGTTAAGCAGGCAAATCATGGATCCCCACGAGTGGAAACTGGATCTTCATGTATTTCAGAAATTGACAGTGTCATGGGGAACTCCAGACATAGATCTGTTCGCTTCTCCACTAAACCACCATCTGCCAAAGTTTTGCACAAAGGGGTTTCATCATACAGCTTGGAAAGTGGATGCTCTTTCTTTCAGTTGGAAAAATCTTCATGTGTATGCCTTTCCACCTCTGCCTCTTCTCCCAAAGGTGCTCCTAAAGGTCAGACAAGACAAGCCAAGGATGATTTTAATAGCTCCAGATTGGCCTCGGCAACACTGGTACCCACTACTAAGGAGTCTGGTAAGGAAGCCTCCATGGCCTTTACCTTTGATTCCACACCTGTTATCTCAGAAGGACGGTCACCTACTCAATGTCAAGCTTCACTCTCTTCATCTAACAGCCTGGCATATTCTGTTTTGAAACACAGCAGGTCTCAACTTCCTCAACAAGTTTTAAATGTGATTATGGAAGCCAGAAGACCTAGTACAAGGAAAGTGTACGCAGAAAAATGGAAGAGATTTTTATTTTGGAGTGCAGCAAAGAATTTGGAGATTTCTGAGCCTAATTTGAGTGTGGCTCTTCAATATCTTACTGAGTTATTGGACAAAGGTTTGTCCTTCTCTTCCATTAAGATTCATGCTGCAGCAATTTCAGCTCACTATGATTGTGACCCTCCATTGTTTTCGCATCCTTTGTTCAAGCAGTTTCTTAGAGGGGCAAAGAATATAAGACCCCCACGTAGAGCTCCTACTCCTGCTTGGGATCTCAATTTTGTGTTGGAAAAACTTACTCTACAACCTTTTGAGCCTGCGGCTTTCTGCTGAATTGAAATACTTGTCATGGAAGACTGCTTTTTTGTTGGCTATTACTTCTGCAAGAAGGGTTTCTGAGTTGCAGGCCCTTATGGCAGTAGAGCCCTTTTTGATTTTCCATAAGGATAGGGTATCATTACGTACTAATCCTTCCTTTATGCCTAAGGTGGTTTCTAGTGTGGCTTTAAACCAAACTATTCATTTGCCTACCTTCTATGCAGATCCCCAAAATAAGGGAGAAAAGATTTTGCACACTTTGGATGTACATAGGCAGTTACGTTATTATTTAAGCAGGACTAAGGATTTCAGGCAGTCTCAGCAGTTGTTTGTTTCTTTTGCTTTGGGTTCTCAGGGCAAGCCTGTGTCTAAGCAAACTATTTCTAAGTGGATTGGGTTTTGCATTTCATTTTGTTATTCCCATCATGGCAAGGAGATTCCAGCTGGGATTAGGCCTCATTCCACTAGGGCTACTGCCACTTCTACAGCATTTCTAAGGGGTGGCAACTAAGGATATTTTGGAGGCAGCTACTTGGAGTTCAGTACATACTTTCTCTAAGCATTACCACCTTCCTCTCTACTCTAAATCTAGGGCTGGTTTTGCCACAGCTATTTTGCAAGGCATGTTGACAGCTCCTGCTTCCTTATGATTTGCCAGCCTCCCTTACCTCTGCTTTGGGATTCTACCCAATGGTTAGGACTGCAGCAATGTGGAATGAAGAACATAGTACAGTTTTGTACCTACCATAAATGTAGATGTTCGAGGATCCACATTGCTGCAGTCCAATTTACCCTCCCTCCTTCCCTCTGTGTTTAGGGGTGGTGGTGTGGGTTAGGCTATATTCTTGTAAATTTGTATATATTGTATATATGTTTGGTGCAGGGCTTTTTGGTGTTTTTGGTTTAGGCCTTGTCTTTTTAGGGTCTTCTGACATCTGGGGCAAGAAAAGACTGAGGATATGACGTCGGTCATGCGCATTAGTACCCTGACGTCCTGACATCAGTCTAATGCGCCTTGACCGACGTCAGCCATATACTTTGGTATTCGGGCCGACTGGACAGCGGACTACCCAATGGTTAGGACTGCAGCAATGTGGATCCTCGAACATCTACATTTATGGTAGGTACAAAACTGTACTTTTCCCCTCCTGAGGATTTTTCTTTTGGGGAAACCTTACATACTCTAAGGGAGCATTTCCACTGGGAAAGCCAGGATTTTTCTGATTCAAAAAAGAGGCTTAGGGATTTCCTTCTCCTACCTCAGCATAGGCCTTTAGCTATTCCTCCTGTACTAGACATTATTGATGCTTTTTCGGAATCTAGTTTGGCCCCTGATTCCCTGCCTCCTGCTCCCAGAAAACCTGACAGATACTACAGGGTCCCTGAGTCCCACAAGCTCCTTTTTAAAAATCCTATTGCAGATCCAGAGACTATTTCACAGAGGCCCAAGGGCATTAAGGCTTGTACTGCTAAAAATCCTACCCCTTCTGAGAGAGACTCCAGGGCACTGGATAGATGGGGTAAGAAGGTTTACACTTCTGCAACCTTAGCCATTAGGGCTTTAAACTGCCAGTTTCATATGTTAAAGTATCAGCAACATGTTATTAGACTGCTTAAACAGAAAATGATGTTGATTCCTGACTGTGTGGAAAATAAAGAATTACATGATTTAATGCATTCTGCTGAACAAGTTGAAAAACATACTTTGCAATGTGGTTTTGATTCATTAGAGGCCTGTTGCATGGCTGCTGTTACTGGGTCTGTGCTCAGAAGGCATGCTTGGCTTAAGGAGCAATCTTTGCCTGATCATGTTAAAGCTAAATTGTTGGATGCTCCTTTAAATCAGGATAGCCTGTTTGGCAACAAGGCTGAGGAAGTTCTTAAAAAGATGGAAGATAAAGCTAAATCTATGCAAACTGTTAAAGATTTTTTACAATTTCAGCCTCCTAGATTTAGTAGGTACTGGCCCTCTAAGAATTGGTCCTTTCCAGCCCCTTCCAGGTCTTCTCAAGCCAAACCCAGACACAGCAAAAACCCCAGGTTTCAGTCCCAGGGGACACACAGAACTAAGCAGTGGGGGGCCTCCACTTCCAAATCTGGGAATAATAAGACTACCCACATGGTAAACTGTCTCAATGACTTTCTTTTAAAATTTCCAAGCACTTATCAACTGACTGCCCCTTTGGGGGGGAAAGATTGCTCTTCATGCAAAGAATTGGGAACTCATTACCCAGGACAAATGGGTTTTAAATATAGTTTCCCAGATATACAGATTTCACTTCCATACATTGCCAACACCAAGCGGGTGGCTGGACCTACCCCCAAATCAGTGGGCAGAGGCCCAAAAACAAGTACTTTCTCTCTTAAGCATGGGCGCTATTCAACTGGTACCAGAAGAGGAAAAGGGACAAGGTTTCTACTCGAGACTTTTCCTGGTACCCAGAAAAGACAATTCATGGTGTCCTATCCTGGACCTGTCTACTCTAAACACGTTTGGAAATTCCAAAATTCAAGATGCTGACTCTTCACCAATTACTTCCTATGCTAGGCAAAGATGCCTGGTTGGAAACACTATATTTAAAAGAAGCATACCTGCACATCCCAATCAGGGAATCTTGCTGAAGATACCTACACTTCAAAGCAGGCTACACACACTGTCAGTTCTCTGCACTGCCTTTTGGCTTATTTACTGTGCCCAGGGTATTCACAAAGTGCCTAGCTCCAGATGTTATGTGATCCTATCTCGCCTACATTCTGTACTGATGGGCTCGGAGCCGATCCCTCGGCTCCGACTGGGCACGCTATGCTGTAGAGCGAGGCCTCTTATTGGCTAAGCTATTTCTTATCCCAGGATGCACCACCACTAATCACCCAGAAAGACGTGGTCTCAACTTGGCTGGGCTAAGTACTAATTTATTTAGACTTTTCCTGTCAGGAATTTGCTCGTTTTCAACCCAAAGCTGTTTTAACAGCTATTGTTGTGATACGTGTGTGTATTTGGTGATTTTGTTGAGAAATTTGTTCTTTTTGTTAAGGGGAAGGTTTCCCGTTTTAGTTAGAGGGGCCTTCCCCTTTTGGCTATTCTAGCATTTATTTGTGGGTCAAGTACCCGTTTTAGTTAGAGGGTCTTGACCCTCTCTTTCTGTGTTTTTCTTGTGCAACTGTGTTATTGTGTAAAAAAAAAAAAAAAAAATCTTTATAATTTGAACTTAAACTAGCTAGTTTTTCGTGTTATCTTAGATAGCTGTGTTTTTCTCTTTAGTCATGTCCAAAGAGCATAAACCCTCCGGGTTTAAAAAATGCACGAAGTGTGGTTTTAAGATGTCCATAACGGATGACCACTCCTCGTGCATTTACTGTTTAGGCGCCAAGCACCTACAAGAATCATGTAGCGTGTGTCACGCCTTCTCATCAAGGGTCCTCCAGGAGAGGAAAAACAAATTAATCCTTAAGGGGTTAATTAAGCCATCCTTCGAGGAGGCTTTATCTTCTCCTCTCCTTCAAAAGAAGAAAGCGCCGGCTTCACCAGTCAGTCGGAACCGACTGCCAAAAACCTAGGCAGACTTCTCCATCGGTTCCACGGACTTCGGAGCCGAGGGCGAACGTCTGCTCGATGCCTCCAGTCTCGACCCCTCAGGTTTCGGAGCCGAGGACTGGGGCATCGAGAGGCGGGTCACCTTCATCGGCTCCACTGATATTGGAGCCGATGAGGGTTGCCGGCTCAGACTCTTCCCCTTCGGAGCCGAAGTCCTTATCGGCACCGAGGGAAATTGCCTTGAGATCTCCCTCGGAGCCGATAGTTATAGAATCCATTTGGAGCCGGTCCCCTAGTCCTTTGGAGCCTATGGAGAAATCGGTTCGGACCCGATCGGTATCGTCCAGATCATCCAAGATGTCTGATTCGGACATCGACAGGGTGCTCCTAAGACTGGGTCTTTGGCAGTCCCCCTGTCCTTAGAGAGCGGAGCCCCGGGGCCTGAGGTTACCCCACTGTTTCTCCTGGAGGTCCTTCTGAAGCCTCTTCGGAAGAACCCCCCAGGAAAAGATCGTGCAAGAGGAAGCACGTTGACTCCCCTGATGAGTCTCTTACATCAGACACTGATCTCGATGATGCAGAAGGGTCCCCTAAGTCGTCCTCGGATGATGTCTCCTTTGCAGACATCCTGGAAGCCCTTAAACAACAAGGCGGCTGGCAGTCCAGACCCCCTTCTGCTGATGAGTCGTGTTCCTTAAGGCCTTCAGGGCTTAGCCCTCCGCCTCCTGGGTGTCTCCGCCCTTTGGCGAGCTCTTGGATTTGATCTGTCGAAGGGCGTGGGAACACCCAGACTTTGTGGAACCGGTGCCTGCTCGTCCGAATAAGTTCCTCTCGGCATCCCCTGAAAAAGAGTTTCTAACTAAAGGTGTGGCTGTAGATGCTTTGGTGGTGGCATCTGCTACCCAGCAAGATGTAGCAGAGGCTTCGACGTCCATCCATCCTCCTAATAAGGAGTCTAGGAGCATGGATCGGTACGGAAAGCGCACCCTAAGTTTAGCGGCCTTTACATTAAGGTCCTTGAACTACCTTACGCACTTTACTAGATTTCAGAGGGATCTGATTAAAGAACTATCCGATACCCTCTTGGGTAACCTGCCTGAGGAGCTGGCCCAGACGGTTGGCACTCAGCTGGCTACATTGTCGCCCATTTCAAACTCGCCCATGAGGCTCATTTCTTATGCGCCAAAGGCGAGTAGAGCGCGGTACAGGCATTGCTCTACGGAGACAAGCCTGGCTCCGCCTGTGTCATTTCAAGGAGGCCTTTAAGTCTTCCTTTGCCGACGCCTTTGATGGGTCCTCCTGTTTGGACCCAAGGTAAAGGACACACTGACCCGCTGTAACAGGAGGGTAAGACTCTGACTGCCATAGGGGCACGATTTTCCACTCCCTTCGGCCTTATCCCAAGGCTAAAAGAGGAGGGAAAATGTGGTTCCAGATCTCAGAAGCCTTACCCCTCTCAGCAGGAGGATCCCCTTCCAGAGGCAGGGAGGGGAAATTCTTCCGAAGACGCCGCCCCAGAGGCGGCAGAGGCCCTCGCAACACTGGAGACCGCGAGTCCTTTCGTGGCTCTTCAGCCTTTCACAGTCCCTGAGGGATTGCCCGACTGTGCAGCTCCGAGCCAGTCGGGGTTGTTTCTCAAGCACCTAAAAGCCTGGGAAGGTATCACTCAGGACCGATGGGTGCTTCAATTATCGCCGGAGGTTACACCATCCCTTTCTCTCACTCTCCACCTCAGTCCAAAAATCCCGGACCCGCCACCCAGTCAACGGGATACTGCAGCCTCAGAAGTTTCAAAGCTGCTGCAAAAGGAGTCATCCAACCGTCCCCGCAGACCAGATCGGATTAGGGACTTACTCAAGATTCTTTTGGTACCAAAAGACCGGGACTTGAGGCCCATTTTGGACCTCAGCATTCTAAACCGTTCAGTCAGAAAGTCCAAGTTCCGAATGGTCACCCTACAAACCATTCTCCCATTGCTAGAGAAAGGTGTTTGGATGTGCTCCATAGATCTCAAGGACGCTTATTACCATATCATGGTACATCAAGCGTCCAGGAGACATCTACGCTTCAGCCTAGGAGGCAGTCATTTTCAGTTCCACGCGCTGCCCTTTGGTCTCACCACAGCCCCCGGGGTGTTCACCAAGTGTTTGGCAGTCGTGACTGCTCACCTGAGAAGTCTAGGATTCCAGGTGTTTCTGTATCTAGACGACTGGCTCCTAACTGCCACCTCCAAGCATCTACTACTGCGGAGCCTACAAGCCACTATATCACTGGGCAATTCCCTTGGAATCACCTTCATTTGGCCAAAGTCTGTGTTGCTGCCATCTCAACGAATAAGATTCATAGGGGTAGAGATAGACTCAAACCGAATGCGGGTCTATCTACCTACAGACAGAATACAAACCATACAGACTCAAGTTCGAGCCTTACTTCCCAGGTCCAAAACCCAAGCCAGAATGGTCCTGCAGCTATTGGGATCCATGTCCGCCACGGTTCTTCTAGTCCCCTTGGCAAGGTTGCACATGAGAATTCTCCAGTGGCTTCTTTCAGCTCAGAGATCCTTTCAGGAACTCCCTCTCAGTCACCTCATATGGATCATGGAAACATGCAAACGGGACCTTCGCTGGTGGCTAGTGCCCTCCAATTTGGATCAGGGACGACCCTTTGTTCCACCTCCTCCTGCGGCCACTTTGACCACGGACGCCTCCCAGATGGGGTGGGGGGGGCATTCCCTGGGCAGGTCAGTCCAAGGCAAATGGCACCCAGAAGAGACCCTACTTCATATCAACATCCTAGAAATGAGGGCAGTGCTTCTGTCCCTTCAAGCCCTTCACGATTACCTCCCTCAGGGCGTAATTGCCGTTCACTCAGACAACATGTCAGTTGTCTGGTACCTGAACAAACAGGGAGGGACCAGATCCTATCCTCTTTGCAGAGAGGCCATGAGAGTCTGGGAATGGGCAGTCTCGACCAAACGCTTTCTAGTGGCTACTCATATCCCGGCAAGTCTAATGTGATAGCCGACAGACTGAGCAGAACCATCCTCTCTCCTCACGAATGGTCTCTGAACATGACAGTTGCAAGTCAGATTTTCAGCAAATGGGGAGTTCCGTGTTGCGACCTCTTCGACTCCACTAAATGCAAAGTGCAAAGAATTCTTCTCCTAACCCCGCTCGGGAAGGGCCCCATGGACGCACTAGCCCGCCCTTGGCCCACCGGCTTTTTTTATGCCTTCCCCCCAGTTCCTCTCCTTCCCAGGGTAATCCAAAAGGCATCTCTTGGGGAGCAAAATGATCTTAGTTGCTCCTTACTGGCCTCGTCAAGTATGGTTTCCCTATCTTCGGAAATATGCTCTGGAAGGTCCATGGTTCCTGGATCAGATCCCAGACCTTTTGGTTCATCAGTCGGGACTATTCCACCAGTCCCTGCACACCTTAAAATTGACGGCTTGGCTCCTCCTCTTCCGACTATAGTCAGGAGTCATACATTGGATCCAGAGGTTGTACACATATTATCTTTGGCCCATAAGTCTGCTACAAAGAAACTGTATTCTAGCAAATGGAAAAGATTTGCTATTTGGGCTCAACACCGGGGCCTGGATCCCATCTCTATTCCCATGGCAGAAGTACTAAAATTTTTAACTTCTCTTTTCAATCAAGGCTCTTCAGTCTCTACCATCAAGGTTCAATTGGCAGCGATTTCCAATTTTCACGAATCTGTAAACCCACCTTTAATGGGCAACAGATTGTGTAAGACCTTCTTGAAAGGTGCTGCGCTGTTAAGACCTCCGATTTCTCATCCTGCTCCTCCATGGGATCTCGATGTGGTGTTACGCGCCTTAACTTCCTCCCCCTTCGAACCGGCAGCTACATGTGATCTAAAATTTCTATCATGGAAGACTGCCTTTCTGGTGGCGATTACTTCTGCCAGAAGAGTTTCAGAGCTTCAAGCTTTGTCTGTAAAACCCCCGTACTTGGTTTTTCACAAAGACAGAGTACCTCTCAGGCCAAATCCTTCCTTTGTCCCTAAAGTTTGTTCCAGTTTCTGCCTACAGCAATCGTTAGAACTTCCAGTCTTTTTTCCAAAATATTCTAACAAAGCGGAATTCATATTCCACACATTAGATGTCCACAGGCAGTTGCGTTTTTATTTAGACAGGACCAAACAAACAAGGAAAACAGATCAGTTGTTTGTATCCTTTGCAGACAATAAATTGGGCAAAGCTGTCACAAAGGTCACTATTGCCAAATGGATCAGGGACTGTATTACTCAAGCTTATTCTTATTCTAACAAAGAGCTTACCACCTCTGTCAAAGCTCATTCTACAAGGGCTATGGCTACTCGATAGCATTTCATTCTAAGCTTGCCATTAGTGACATTTGTGCTGCGGCTACATGGTCTTCCCCGCACACTTTCATTTCCCACTACAAATTGGATGTGGCATCTAGAGGACGAGCTTCATTTGGTTCCACAGTGCTCAGGAGTGTTTTCCAATGAGCCACCCGGGATTTAGGTGCTAGGGACGCTGTCCCATCAGTACAGAATGTAGGCGAGATAGGATCACATAACATCTTTTAGTTATGTACTTACCATAACTTTAGATGTTTGGGATCCATCTCGCCTACATTCCTAATAACCCACCCTCCTTCCCCCTTCCTTGGAGATCAGAGGATATCAGAAGGTCCGAATCCCGTTGTTTCATCTTGAAACATCTAACAATGTTATATAAACAAGTTGTGCATGAATGCGGACAAACAAGATCTGGGGGGTTAGTGGTGGTGCATCCTGGGATAAGAAATAGCTCAGCCAATAAGAGGCCTCGCTCTATAGCATAGCGTGCCGAGTCGGAGCCGAGGGATCGGCTCCGGGCCCATCAGTACAGAATGTAGGCGAGATGGATCCCAAACATCTAAAGTTATGGTAAGTACATAACTAAAAGTTATTGCATTTTGCAGGCAAAGAAATATTCAAATATGCCCATACCTGGACGATTGTCTAATTCAGGCAGAAAGTCAGGACATACTTTTGAATCATCTGGCCTTTGTACAAAGGGTTTTAACTTGTCTGGGGTACACCATAAACAAAAAGAAATCACACCTGGTACCCTGTCAACAAATTATATTCCTGGGAGCAAGCATGAGTACAACTTCCCAGATGGCTTACCCTCACGCCAGAGAAACAAATTCATTTGACAACCTACTTCAAACAAGTGGCCACAAAAACCCTGCTATCTGCAAGACAAATACTGCAAGCTTTGGGGTTCATGGCCTCCTGCAGTCTTCTAATTCCATGTGCAAGACTGCATATGAGGAAACTACAGTGGTATCTAAAAAGCCTATGGTGTCAACATTCTCAGGACCTAGAAACAATGATTCCTATCATACCTTGCCTATGCCTAGAGTTCCTTTGGTGGGCAGAGGCCTGCCACCAAAACAAGGGACTACCTTTCACACCACCCCCTGCCACCCCAAACCTAACAACAGATGCATCAGACTATGCATGGGGGGCTCACCTGGTAGGGAAGTGCAGCAAATGGAACCCAAGTCAAATGCACCTGCATATCAATCAAAAAGAAATGTTAGCTGTACAGAATGCTCTGACAGCCTTCAAGGACCACATTCTTCCAGGACAACTAATGGTAAAGACAGACACCACTGTTATGTGGGTACATAAACAAGCGAGGGGGGTACACATTCTTACCCCCTCTGCAGACTAGCCATGGCATTGTGGAACACAGCCTTGAGCTACCAAGTGCACCTACAAGCTCAATTCCTGCCAGGAAAATTAAATACACTGGCAGACGGACTAAGAAGAAACCTCATGGACCCACACGAGTGGAAACTGGAACCAAGGATTTTCAACAAGCAAATGGGGGAGCCCAGATATAGACCTGTTTGCCTCTCTCCAGAACTACCAATTGGACACATTTTGCACAAGGACTCCCCACAAACAAGCCTGGAAAGTGGATGCTCTGTCCTTCAGCTGGAAAAACCTATCAGTCTATGCCTTGCCCCCTCTGCCTCTGTTCTCCAAAGTACTACTAAAAATCAAACAGGACAAACCAAGGATGATTTTGATTGCTCCGGACTGGCTGCGCCAACACTGGCACCCCCTCCTTTGCAGTGTTCATGGTTATCTCCATGGCACCTGCCTCAGACTCCTACCCTGCTGTCTCAGCAGGAAAACCAGATTCTGTGCCCTCAGCTTCTAACACTGAACCTTGCAGCCTGGCTAATTGCTTAATCTCTCCTTTACCATCCCTCAGCAAACCTGTGATGGATATCATTTTAGAGGCAAGGAGGCCTAGTACTAGAAAATCTTATGCTGAAAAATGGAAAAGATTCTGTGCCTGGAACCAATCTCAAGGGATGAGCACAGCAGAGCCCAATTTACCTAATATTTTACAATACTTAACTGAGATGCTTCACAAGGGCCTGTCTTTTTCGTCCATTAAAATCCACGCCTCAGCCATTTCAGCTCATTATAACACAGAACCTCCCCTCTTCTGTCATCCACTGCTCAAGCAGTTCCTCAGAGGGGCCAAAAATTTGAGACCACGCAGGACAGCTCCAACCCCAGCCTGGGACTTTAACTTTGTCTTGGAGAAACTCACTCTACCTCCTTTCGAGCCAGCTGCTGCTGCAGACTTAAAATTTCTTTCTTGGAAAACAGCTTTTCTTTTAGCAATCACTTCAGCTAGAAGGGTATCTGAATTACAGGCCCTTATGGCAGTGGAGCCTTTCATCACCTTTCATGCGGACAGGATGTCCCTCAGAACCAGTCCATCCTTCATGCCCAGGGTGGTTTACAGTGTGGCTCTTAATCAGTCCATTAATTTTCCAACCTTCTTTCCCAATCCACAGAATAAAGGGGAATGGATACTGCATTCCTTAGATGTGCACAGACAACTTAGATTCTACTTGGACAGGACTAAACCTCAAAGGAAATCTGAACAACTGCTGGTGGCATTTGCTGCAGGGGCAGAGGGGAAGGCTATTTCAAAGCAAACCATTTCTAAATGGATAAGCCATTGCATTAATTTCTGCTATAAGCACCATTGAAAACCTATCCCCCAGGGGATCAGACCTCACTCCACCATGGCTGCATCTACCTCTACAGCCATTCTTAGAGGCGTCCCTACCAGGGACATCCTAGAAGCTGCTACTTGGAGTTCTGTACATACTTTCACCAAGCATTATCATTTGCCAATTTTCTCTAAATCCAGAGCTGGCTTTGCCACTGCAGTCTTGCAGGGCCTTATAGCTGGCCCTAAGGCTATCTAAATTCCTCCTCCCAACCATAGCTTTGGGAATCTACCCAAAAGTAATGACTGCAACCGTGAAACACGAAGAACATAGTACAGTTGTGTACACTTGCCATAAATGTAGATGTTCGAGTGTATTCACTGTTGCAGTCCTGGTTACCCTACCTCCAGCCCCCTAATTTCTTTTGGCTGTACCTCTACTTTCCTTTACTATGCTTAAAAGCCTTTTTGGTGTATTTGCTTTTTTGTTGGTGGTATATCTTGGTACTTTTATATTTAATTGTTTCCCATTAGGGGGGCACCTGACATCTGGGGCAAGAAAAACTGATGTAATGGCATCAGTCGCATGTTTTATACCCCTGATGACCTGATGTCATGGAAGAAAGGACAGCAACTGACGCAGGACCCAAGACTTTGTTAATCAAGCCGACTGAGGGCTACCTGCAAGCAGATAACCCAAATTTAATGACTGCAACAGTGAATACACTCGAACATCTACATTTATGGTAAGTGTACACAACTGTACTTTACATTTTGCATTCTACAACCAGTGTCTCCAGTAGTATTAATGTATTTCTGCTTTTCCCGGTTAGGGGTCGCCACAGCTGAACTGCAGTCTGATAATGATTGGCAGTGAATTTTTTTTTTATGGTGCCGAGTTGCCAGCCCAATACCCAACCTTCAAAGAAGGCACACCCATTCACACACACACCTACCTGCATGTCTTTGTCAAGCGACCACGGGGAGGACATGCAGACTCCACACAGAAGGTGATCCAGCCGAGAATTGAACGAGAGAACCTCTTGCTGTGAGGCAACAACGCTAACTGCTGCACCACCACGGCATTGCAACCAGTGTCTCCAGTAGTAATAACTTTTATTTGGTAACCGCAATATGCAGTTCTGCCACTAGATGTCAGCAACTTTCTTATTATAAGCAGTGCAAGACATATATTTTCTGATGCTCATCAAGGGAATTATTGCTGTCTTAACATTCATAAGAGATTAGTCACAGATGCCCAGCCATCCAACCTGACTTCCAGAGCTTTGGATGTTCCTGTACAGAGTGGTGGTCTTCTGCAGGAAATAGCAGTAGGCTGCTTGGTGGAACATGACAAGCCAAGGATGTTAACTTTGTTTTTTTAGCTGTATTGCCGACTTCAGTTGTCAAACCATTGTTATTATACAAGCAACTTCTTGAGTAGTAAGTTTTGGAGACCCAGTGCTGTTTTGGCCAAAAGGGAGTTATTAGCAAGACTTCTGGGGAGTCCAGCTGAATCTTCTGCAGGACTCTTAGAAGCAGGGGAAGAGGAGGGAAAAGGATAGATTCACATATCATTATTAGGCTAACTGCCCTCATGGACTACTGTAAGCCTAGCCAATTACCTCCTGTGAGAATCAAACCCTGCACCTTGCATTTCTAAGGTAAGCACCTTAGCCATTACGCCACTCTACCACTGGACATTAGTCTTTCACGACAGATGGGCATGGCACTTGGGAACAGAAGAGAGGAAGCTGCTTGTTCAGAGGGGTGGCAAAAGATCTACCTGAGGAATACCCCCCCCCCCCCAGTGTGCAGAAACATGTCTCTGTGAAGCATCCATTTGTGAGCCTGTTTTGGACCTGCTGAAAGAGTCTGCCATTAGATTGTGCTCTGAAGGAATGTATACTGTTTGAAGAGTTAAGTGATAAACTGACAGCCACTTTTCAAGCCTGAAGCACCATCCTGCAGAGGAGATAAGATTTCATGCCCCCCTGCTTGTTGACATACCACATAACTGTAGTGTTGCCTGTGTACACTTTCATGGGCCCTGGAGAGAACATGAGGTGAAAAGCCTAAAGAGCTAGAATCAACGCTTTAATCTCTGAAGTTGATATGGTATGACTTCTGATGGGAAGGCCAAAGACATTGAACCTTCAGGTGACCAAGATAAACCCCCCACCTTATGCCTGAAGCATCTGTGAACAGCTCTTGAGAAGGGACTGGATGCTGAAAGAGCCAGCCTGAATTGAGAGCGAGCTGTTGAATCCACCGTTCAAATTCCTTCATGAGATTGGGAAGGAGAGGTGCAGTAAAATTCAGAGGGTGATGATGCTGCACCCAAACCAACTTGAGTTATCTGAAACTTCTGCATCTGCAGTGTGGCAAGAGGAAACATTGGAATAGAAGAATCCTAGGGCCTGAAAAAATTCCCTGGCTGGCATGGCAGTCAGAGGAAGAAGAGACTGAAAGAAGGCCATCAACGACAATACCTTTGGGCACAGAAGAGATGACAATATTGGCACTGTATGAATCCTGTATCCCAGATAGACATGATCCTGAGAGGGAGTCAGGAAGGACTTTTGGAAGTTTGATAGTAAACCCCAGACTTTAAAGAAGAGAGATGGTGAACTGCTGATCCTGTAACAATCGACTGGTAGAAGGTACATGAAGCAACAGGTCATCTAGATAAAAATCCGAATGCCTTAGAGCCTGCACAAGGCAAATCACAGGAGCTAGGCATTTTGTAAATACCCTTGGGGCAGTAGAGAGGCCAAAGGGCAAAGCAGAGAATTGAAAATGAGAGGAAAATGCAGAGAAACATAAAAACCTCCTGAAGAAAGGGTGAATAAGGATATGAAGGTAAGCATCTTTGAGATTCAATGACAGTAGAAAAGACTGGGGTAATAAAAGATGAAACAGAGTTTGAAGAGTAAGCATCCAAAAAGAAGGGATCTCAAGAAAGGTGCTAAACTGTGAGAGATTCAAAATAGGTCTCCAAATGTCCTCCTTTCAAGGAACCAGGAACAATCTGGAATAAAAGCCCCTTCCCACTTAGGAAGGGGGGACAGGTTGAATTTTCTCTTGGTTCAACAGGAACCATAGAACCTCTGGGAAGTGAATTACTCTACAGGAGGTTGAGGAATCCCTGAAAAAGGAGGGAGAGATTTTCATACCATGAGGTAACCATGATGGATGATAAAAAGAACACAAGGTTCTGAAGTGCTAAGATGCCAATTGGAGACACAGGAAGAGCTGAAGGGACAAAGGAACCTAGTCTAAAAAGATGAGGTGGAGCAAATTGTCAAGGAGAAGCAGGCTTATCAGATGAAGGAGGCTTCTGGGCCACAGAAATTTGAGAAGCCTTAGCAGATGGGGCCTGCCTCTCCCACCCTTCCATACATCCCTTGTATGTCCTACATTCTGTGCGGGGAGCATATGTGAAGTACAACGCATGCAGGATCTTAGTTTTTTTTTGTTTTGTTTTTTTCTAATACTGGCCGAGAGTCAGGCTGCCCAGGGTGGGACATCCCTTCTATGATGGATACTGCAACAGTGAGTATACAAGAACATATATCTATATCTATATATATATATATATATATATATATATATATATATATATATATATATATATATATATATATATAATTAGTGTTTTTTACCCAGAACTTAAAAAAACAGGGAAAAAAGATTATGCATACTGTGAAAGTGCATAGGCAGCATATGTTCAAATATAATTTTGACAGAACTAAGTCCTTTAGAAAAGCTGATCAGCTATTTATTATTGAGGAGGAAAAAAGGGACACCCTGTTTCTAAACGGAAAATTTCCAGGTGGTCTCCCTCCATTAATAATTTTTGTTATTCCCATAGTGGAAAATTAATTCCAAGTAGTATCAAAGCATGTTCTACTAAAGCCCTGTCTTCTTTGATAGCATATTTGAAAAGGGGTAGACTCTAGAGGCACCTACATGGTCCTCTGTACATTCTTTTACAGAGCGTTACAAACTGGATTCCTTTTCGAGGTCCAGTTCTAGCTTTGCTAGGATCATTTTCCAGGGGTGTCTGGATCCATATCCTTCTTCCCAAGTAGGATAGGCTTTAGTAATTTAACGCATATAGCCTAAATGGTACTGCAGCAGTAGGAATGAAGAGCATGGTACAATTGTATAAGTTGTACTTACCTGTAGCATTTGAGTTTTAATTCCTAACTGCTACAGTAGCCACACTCACCTCTATCCCCCTATTCTTTTATGTAGTTGTAGTTCATATATAAAGTAGGGTTTGTGTCTGCTTTCTATGTTTTCTTGTTACTATTTGTTGCTTGATTTAGTATTGTTAGGTTCTTCTCTCCCTGTATGGGCAACAAAGTTCTGAAGAAGCCTTCGCACTGACTGCTGATTTAAGTGAGGGTGCATGTTTGTGTTTGGGGGGCAGAGCTTTTTTGAAGCTAGATAGTTGTTTCTTGGACAGAAAAGGATAGGAAAATGTCATTTGCCATTGGAAAACATTTTGAAACCCCTCAACAGTCTTTTTCTAGGAACTAGAAGGCTCCAAAGCTCGATTTAGGAAACACAAAACAATGTTTTCCCCATTATTCCATTTGAAGTAGAATTAGTCATGGCAGAGAAAATAATTTTAACAGACTCCACTCTAAGGAGAGGGGGTCCACAGAGTGAGAATCTGAGGCCCTTTCTCAGAAAAGCAACCACACAGCATCCTTGAAGGACTTCTTTAACTGCTTCTCTTCACCTGGACTCCTGGATGGCCATTACACAGGACAGCTGGATGAAAACTATGATATACAAAGGCTACAAAGTTCTAAAGGTATTCAAAACTGTTGTCCCTGCCCCTTCTATATGTTCTACCCCAACAGAAAATGGAAGTGGCAAAGGAGATCACTCAACCCCTTCCAAACCGAGCAGTCTGAGGCATTTCTTAAATCTACTCCAAAATATTTTTAATTCCCAAAAAATGAAAGGGCTTGTGGCCCATCTGGAACTTAATGGCCTACAACTCTATGCAGAAAAGACAAAGTTCCAGATGAGCCAGAAGTCCTTCATTTTAGCCGTGCTTCCCTGTCTGAAGGAAGGGAACTGGATGTGCTGTGTCAGAGTTCAAGAAGCTTATCCGCACATAAAAACTGCCAATGTGTCCAGAATGTATCTCCACTTCAGATGGGAGATGGTCACTATCAGTTTTGAGCACTTACATTTAGTCTTATGATAAGTCCCCTTTATCTTATGCAGGTCAGTCATTACAGCCCACTTGAGGTTGAGAGGGATTTGCATATTCCCATAGCTAGATGATTTCAAACTGCCACAACAAGGGAGTTTCTCATATAGTAAGATATTATTTGCTTTGCTTGTGTCTGTCCTTAGGCATTTCAGTCAACACAGCCGAAAACAGAGTTAGAGTCATCACAAAGTCTGATATTTATAGAATACCATATTAAGACTGCCTCTAAGAACCATAATTTCCAAATGTCTGCTTATACCCTTTCCCCCTGCATTTCTAGTACTAAGAACATTGAGATAATGTTTTCCTCAGCACAGATGGTACTTCATGTGAGATTTTATATGAGAGTGCTACACTGGACCTTGAGGATGCAGTGGATCCAGCAATGAACAAATCCATTTGACAGTCCACTATTTGCAGACATTTAAACTGGACTCTGACTCCCAGTCTCTCAGACTGAACACTCGTTCTCCATCCCCTTTTGACAGCTACATTGACTATGGATGCCTCCTTTCTGGGGTGGGGTGGCATTTTGAGGGGAGAATGGTCCAGTGTATGTGGACTCAGTGTGAGGGCAATCTTCACACCAATATCCTGGAAATGAAGGCAATCCTTCTAGTGTAGCAGACCCTTCAAGACTTCCTTCCCCAGTGTATGATTTTTTTTCATATGGGCAAAGTCAGTGGTAATCATATCCTAACCCCTGTGCCAGGAGGCCATGAGAAAGTGGCAAGGGGACGATGTCCTCAAAGCACTTTCTTGTAATAATACACATTTGAAGATGGACCAGTTATCTATTGCACAGGCTCAGTAAGTGTATTCTCATGCCTCATGAGTGGACTATCAATCTGCCAGTATTAGTGGGACAAAGCTTGCTATTACTGTCTGACCAACACCAAATGCAGCAGCTGCTTTGCTGTGAATCCTCCACAGGGACAGACACCAAGAATTGCTCTGTCGTCTCAGTGGCCTTTCTGATATTGTCTTCCCGTTACCACTAATAAGCTTTTTGCAGAAAGCATCTGCATGCAAGGCATTAGTTATTCTCATAGCCCTACTTGGCACAGGCAAATTTGTTTCCTCATGCTATGGTCTCGCCTCAAAAGAGGAGCCTTGGCACTTAGGTCCTGCACTGGATCTTTTGTCCCACTTGGATATTTTCATTGTCAGACTAACTGCCTGGTTTCTTCAGTTCCACTAATGGACGAGGACCCATCATACTTTCCTAGGGTGGTCCAGATATTTTCAGCTTCACAAAAATGTATGTATGTGTGTGTATATGTATATGTGTATATATATATATATATATGTAAAATACACACACAGCCAGAGAACCAGTAAAATAACAGCATTGTGACAAACAGTAGACAATGGTAAAAAACTGGGTCTGGTCTGAATAAGTATAACATGGAATGCAAACAACCAATGAAGTTGTTTAAATCTAAGAATGGACCAATGTAGTAGACAGCCAATGTCATGACTCAAATCAAGATCTTGACCAGTAAAGAACCAAGAAGCAAACAGCCAATCAGATTATTTAAATATGTGTATAAATCAATGAAACAGTCAGTCAATATCATAACTCAAATCAAAATCTCAGCCAATAAAGGATTAAGAAGCAAACAGCCAATCAGATGGTTTAAATGTAAAAATAGACCAATAAGATAAATAGCAAATGAAAAACAGCAAATTGCCCAGCTTTATAAAAGTTCATCACAGCTAAACAGCCAGTGCTCCTGCTTTTCCAGGCAGTCTCCCATCCAAGTACTAACATATTATATATTATGTTTGTGTGTGTATATATATATATATATATATATATATATATATATATATATATATATATATATATATATATATATATACACCACCCACGGTGGTGGTGCTGCGGTACCGTTGTCGCCTCACAGTAAGATGCTGTCTGGTTCGATTCTCAGCCAGAACATCTTCTGCATGGAGATATGCGTGAATGGGCGTACCTTCGTTGAAGGTTGTGTGTCGGGGCTGGTAACTCGGCACGTACAAATCAACTACCAATCATTAACGGACCGAAGTTCCGCTGTGGCAACCCCTAACCGGGAAAAGCCGAAAGACACAAACATATATATATATATATATATATATATATATATACACACACACAGTAAATACGCACGCTCACGTGTGTACATATACTAGTATATAAAGACGCACACTCACGTGTGTACATAACCAATATACAAATATGCACACTCACGTGTGTACATTTACTAGTAAATACATTTTCAATTTAGGCAGTTCAACAAGGATTAGATCCTTTTTCTGCTTCAGTTCTCTCAGTTCTACAGTTTTTGTCAACCCTTTACAATTTAGGTTCCAGTTATCCCACCAAAGTTCAGCTAGCTGCCATTTCTGATTTCCATCAGTGTTTCAGTTCTCAACTTCTGGTCTCGCAGAAGACATGCAAGGTGTTTCTTAAAAGTACTTTTCTTTTATTACGTGTATAGCTGAACAGAACCTGTAAACATTGTTTATCAAGATTTATGTTATATTATTGTTTTTACCTTGGAGCTTTTCTCCCCGGGCCTCCGCTGAAAATGGACATGTATCCAGTTGAACTATCCCGGTCAACAAATGTAAAATAAATAAAATAAAAAAAATATTTTGAGATACCATTCCCTCAGGAGTTCTGAGTTTCATTCTAAAGATGCTGACTTGTTCTCCTTTTGAACCAGCCTCTTCTGCATGTACATGGTATCTCTCCTGGAAGATCTTGCTTGTAGCACTTCAGCTAGATGGATTTCTGATCCACATGCTCTCTACTCTAAATAACCTTATTTAATATACCACAAGGACTGGGTCTGTCTGAGGTCATGTCATGGTCCTCTTTTAACCAGACTATCTACTATCCTCAACAAAGTGGAACATTTGTTACACTTCTATGTTCTTAGGCTATTACTTACCTGACAATTTTGGTATAATGCAAGATGACCGTTTCATATTTATCTTCCAAGTTAGGTTAGAAGCATCCAAAGTTACCTTATCCAAATGGCTCCCCAGATGCATTATTTTTATTTACTACTCAAGCAAGAAGCCTTTGACATTCAAATCCAAGATACTTTCTACTAGAGCCATCACAGCTTCTACTCTGTTCTTCAAGAGCTTGATGGATGTTTGTGCTACACTACACAACACATCTCTCATTATAAACAGGATGTGACCTCTAGGTTGAGATCCTCCTTTAGAGATACTGTCCTCAAAGGCATCCTGTCTTGAATCCAGGAAAAAGTTATTTTTGCCAGGGATTCTGTCCCATGAGGCGAAGTAGGTGTATGGGATAATGTGAGATATAGAAGTTATATATTTACCATAACACACTGAATCATCATTATCTGTAGTCTGTCATCTTCAACAACCTGCCCTCCATTTTTCGTGAATTTTATCTTGCTGGTATCCTGCTCTCCAATTTTCACATCCTTTTCCTGTTTAATCTTAGCTACTACTACTGCTTTAGAGAACAAATTCGATTTGACAGATACAGGGAAGAAAGGTGCATCCTGGGAGCAGGGGAAGTGTTTAAGCAGTTTAGAGCAGCTACTGGTACAATGTCAGACTTGCCTGATGACAAATATCCCATGAGACCAACAAGTTGAAGTAAGATGGACTAGGAAGAATGAAGATTCTGCATTCTGGTAAGTACATACTTTTTTTTTTAACTATAAACTTAAACCGTAATTTACAAGCTAATAAAATCCTATTTTTTTCCATAAATATCTGAAAGTACCTTTTGGTTTCTCTACGCAGAAAGTGCTTTCAGATATTTATGGAAGAAAATAGGATTTTATTTGGGGTAAGAAAGAGTAGCATGGGAGGAACTGGTAATTGTGCATTTATTCTAATGATGGGATGTTATTTTTTCCAGAATTACTTTATTATACAGCTGTTTAGATGATATGGTTGTATTTAGTGCAGTTGAGAATTATAGAGCCAGAGAGAAAGAAGTGGCAGCATGTAGTTGTACCAAACTTAACCTTCCGAGTTCTGTGGAATAAGGACAACAAAAATACTTAAGGATAATTCAGGAACTAACCAAGAGTGTTTGCTAGAGAAAGAGATGAGAGTATGATACAGAAAGTTCTCCCAAATTGATTTTTTTTTCTGGGAAGAAGGATTGACAGATTGTCCTGAACTGTGAACATTTAGGCAAGTATTACATAAACCCTGCTTAACAAAGTATTAGGTAAGCATATAGAACTGACAAGAATCTTGTTTCTGCTCAGCTTCAGCTGCACACCGGAGGTCTCCAAATACCCAAAACACTTTAAGTTTAATATTGGCTAAAAAGTCATAACTCATTGATGAAAATCAAGAGTGGTACCTAGTGGTCAACCCATCACAAAAACAGTAAATAAAATCTCTGATTGGAAGACTAGAATTATGAGGGTCACATCCAGAAAGAAATAGATGCAATTGCTACAGGTTAAAAATAAAACAGTAGCTAGATCACTATTTGGATTGCATCTACAAGAGATGGAGTCAGTAAAAATAATTTTTGTTTATATTTTTAGGTTTAATGAGAATAGTTAACCTAGACATAAGCTGTGGATGTAATTTAGATAATTAACATCTTAAGTCGATGTGGATATGAGAAATGAAACGGAGAAGGAAGCATGCTCAACATTCTGAGTTAAATGCTTATGTTGCCTGTGAAATTGCTACAGTAAAGCCGTTAAAAAGTTATTTGATTTAATAATGTCCTGACAAAGAGCAGATTACCCAATTCTTACTGATATGAAACTTGGCACTTACACCTAAGTCCTTGCTAAAAGGTGAAAGTCCCCTTGTCTGATCCTTCAGACACTATTGAGAAGAGGACAAGGATTTGGCTTTTTCTTTGCAGATGTATTCACCTCTTAGCTGCAACACTGAAGAGGAAGAATCCCTGTCACTGCGGTCTCCAATGAAGCATTTCTGCTTTTCTATAATCAGAAATGTCTGACTCCTTCAAGGCCCTCCTCCTTTGCAAGTACCATTGCTTGCACTGGACATGTCTTCCCTTGGGTACAGGACCTGCTAGACTTAAGAAGGACTGAGGGGCCTTAAGCTTTGAGAAGTCACCTTGTAAATCCTTGTTCAAAAGGGCATCTGAATTTGACCCCTGAGAAGTCCAGTAGGGCTTTGTAAAAAAAATGTGAGGGACCTTCAGTTTTCAGTAGAGACACCTATTCAGGATGTAAATGAAGGAAAGGGGGGGTGAAACTTCCATTTCCTTTCTGAATGACACCAAATTCAGTGAAAACATCCGAGACTTCCAAGATGACTGCACACTGAGTAACGGCTTGTTTCTAGCTCTCCTAAAGTGAAAACAGAAACTCAGCAGACAAGGCCAGCAAACTTGTGTTTATGAGTAAATTTTAGTAACTGTCTAGTAAGTGCACTGCCTGGATGCTAGGAATAAAGAAATACAGAAGACCTGAAAAAAAAACAGCTACAAAAAGCAAGGAAGAAACACTGACTAGGGAAAGTTCTGCAGCTGCTCAGCAAAAAGAAATGCAACCTTCTGACCTGACTTTCAATAACCTACAGAAAGATGGAAGACAACTGCATACAGACCTGGTTACAATAAACAAAACACTGATGGAGAATATCTACACAAACAACAAAAGCCTGGGAAAAATAGAAGAAACTTTAAACAGATATTCAGATGAGATGATAACACTGCAAAAGTCAGAGTTTGAAATGAAGAAAAGGCTGGCTGAATATAAGATTGCTCAGGAAGAGATGTTTCAAAAAATAGAATTAGAAGACAGATCATGCAAGGAAAAACTGAGATTTTCAGCTATACCAGAGCAGCTGGAAGGAACAGACTGCATTAATTTTATGAAAGCACATATAAGCAACTGGACTGGTATTCCAAAGTGGGAGTGGTTGAAAGGGCACATTGTGTATATGCTCCAAATCTTGCTATAAGAAAGCAACCTAGACCTTTAAAAGTAAAGATGCAATCCTACCAGCAGGAGTTAGTTCTAACAAAACTGTGACAGAAAGACAAAATACTAAATGTGGGAAAAAGAGTGTTTGTGGAGAATGATTACTCATTGCAAACCAGGCAAAAAGAGAAGTAAATTTGTTCCACTATTCAAAGAATATTGAGACACAGGTGTGAGTTTCAAACTGCTGTATCCTGCTGTCTTTAAGGTATTCTTCCCTGGGGGGATAAAATCATTTTTTGAGGAGGTGCATGCTAAGGAGGAAATACAAAAGTTTGTCCAACAAAAAGTGAGCTGTGAAACATAAGGCTATTTTGCTTTTTGTTCCTCTGGTAATAAAGACCACAAGAAACTGTACCTGTGAAGCCTTTGCCAGTATTTCAAAGGAAAATGTTGGAGAACATGAGAGTTGACTAGAAGAATCAAGAGTACATTGGAAATAAAGCAGAGAGAGGGATTTGGGCAATAGAGAAGAACAGTAATAAAACCAGTAACTTAATATGGGATTCCAGTGCAATAATTATATTTGTGAAATATGACAAAACATAGAAATTATGGAAATATTAGACTTTTTCAAAATTTGGAGGACTCTAAAGTATGTGCCCTATTTCATGTCATTAATGTTCAGAAAAATGCTTTGGAGAGGGGGAAGAGAGCGGAGAAAGCTAACTGTAAAGAAAACACTTTATTTTCTTAATAGAACTGTTGTTTGTGGTGCATGGTTTTCTTTGCATGCTGTTTGTAAGTGTAATGCAGATTATAAACAAGTGGTGTTTTTCGTTTTATCCCTTCTTCTGTCTTCTTGTACATTTTTGAGAAATACAGGTAATGCAATGGAAAAAAAAGAGCCTGGTTTAAAAAAGCATGTTGAAGTTAAAGTTAATGTGCATTTTTTCATTCTTGCATGAGGAAATGACTAAGCCAGTTTTAAGAGAGAGCAAGTAAATGAACAAGAATATTGAATATTATGAGGCTTTTTTCCTAGCAAATGCATGTATACTAAGTAGAAATTCTGCAACTGGTCTTCATGTATCCATGGAGACAATCTGATAAAGAGAAACTGGAGACCATCTGGTGGAAGGGGATTGGCTGAGGGAAAAAAAAACAGAGAAATTGGCTAGAACGTAATGTTCTCTGAAAACAATCGGGTTTTCCCAGATGTGAGAGCTTTAAAGATGATACAAAACCAATTAGACTTGAAGTAAAGTTTTTCAGTTTTTTGAAATGCAATGGGGATACTAACATAAACAGATGCTTTTTTTCTTTGTTCAATTTTAAGAAATGAAGGCACTGCAATGAAAAAATAAAATAAAAAAGGAAGAGCGGGAGGTGGAAGGGTCTGGTTAAGAGAGTATGACAAAAGAAAAATTAGTGTGCCTTTTCCCATGCTTGCATAAGGAAATGACCGGTTAAGCCCCTAGGCATTATCCAGTAACAAGTTTATTACAAAGCATGTAAATGAAAAAGAATATTGAATATTATAAGGCTTTTTTCTGGTAAACAAGGTACCCTTGGTAGTTTTGTGTCTGGTTTGCATGTCACTAGAAGACAATTTGATAGAGAAGCGGCTTGATGAAAGTGTTTTCTGAAAGCATACAAGTGTTTTCTCCGCTGTGAGAGCTATAAACATAGACAAAATCAAATAGCACAACCAATAGCACAGGCTGTACCATGCATCTTAGCATAGGTTCATAGGTGGTTACTGGGCTATTAACCTGAAGGTCTTTATAAGCCTAGCTGTGTGTGCCCAATATAATACTAGAGAAACCCAATATAAAGGATCTTGCCTAAACACAAATTCTTAGCAATGACTGCCCATATCTAGGAGGATCATAGGTGAAATCCCTGGTAGGAATTTATGGTTTCCCATCCAATCATCCAGGCTACATATAAGCAGTGCAGAGGGGTTTGTTTGATGTGAACTGTTAGCCTGTTCCAGAGGAGTGGCAACCTCAGAGACATATCTGTCTCTCTGGCAGGTCCTGTTTATGTCACAGCCAGATTAAGGTCACTGGAGTGGGTGACCCTTGTCCTATTTGACTTGCAGATGTGCAGCATTTCCATTAGGTTTGGATCCAAGATTGCTCTGTAGGCCAGGCATAAATCTCCTCTAAGTAGTATGTATGCTACTGAGTACAGTGACCGTGACTTCAGTCCATCAGTGTATGATGTGCTGGGGACCCTGAATTTTCATGGTTAGAAAACTCTGAGTTCACTCAAGTTGCTGCAGGTGCCTGGTAAGGTACATACCAAAGGGAGCACTGTACTCAATTGCTGGCCTGATGAGGGTTGAGTACAGGGGTATTCTGACCTCTTTTTTTCTCTTGAGGCAATGCCTTTGCTAATGAGGTGTACAATGTAGAAAGCATTCCTTACCACAGCAGACACATGGGGGGTCAGAATTTAGGCTACAGTCAACTTGCGTTAACAAGTCTCTCACTACTGAGTTGTTACTTAGGGTATTATTGCAATGAGTTTGAGTCCATGG
This sequence comes from Protopterus annectens, assembly GCF_019279795.1. Taxonomy (NCBI): domain Eukaryota; kingdom Metazoa; phylum Chordata; order Ceratodontiformes; family Protopteridae; genus Protopterus; species Protopterus annectens. The sequence goes on along the minus strand of NC_056742.1, from coordinate 140,154,477 downwards.
TTTGGCACCAGTCATTGGTTTGTGTAAGTCTCTCTTGAAGTACATTGACATAATTTGGGGATTCAATAATTGCACCTAATTTGCAGTCAGTAGACATAGTCAGCCACAGCCCCTCTGTTTTGGCCTGAACTTCTGAGAAGTATATTCTAAACAATAGGGGGCCCAGCACTGACCCCTGTGGAACCCCACTGGTGGCAGGTCTGCTGGTTGAGTTAAAGTCCCCAATTTTGACACAGTGTGATCTGTTCGTGAGCCAGCTAGCAACCCACCTGATGACATAAGGGTTGATATTCAACTGAGAGAGTTTATCAATGATGCCCAAATGTAGGACTGTGTCGAAGGCCTTGGCTAAGTCACGGTAGGCTGTATGCACAGATTTGCCTTCATCTATGTCTCTGGTGATGCTTTTGAAGAAGTCCACCAAGTTTAACAAGCATGACCTGATACTTGTAATAGGTGACTCTATCGTCAGGCACACTGACGTCCTGCTCACCAGGCTGAACAAGGAGAAAGTCATGGTGAGCTGCCTGTCGGGTGCTAGGATCTGCCACATAACACAAGCACTCAGGTCACTCCAAGGCAAGTACAAATATGACTCAGTCATTGTCCATGCTGGTGTGAATGACCTGAGACGTACCTCCCTGGACTACATGAAAAGAGACATACAGGAACTCTCTGAGCATGTAGCCCAGGCCGGTATGACCCTGACCTTGAGTAGCATCTTACCCTCACCAAGAATGATGCCACAATATGAAGACAAGATGATCAATTTCAACAATTGGCTTAAGTATTGGTGTCATTCAAAGGGGATCCAATGCCTGTCAGCCTGGGATGACATGCTCGCCAAGCTACGATGCTTCACTAGGGACGGCTTGCACCTGTCACCCCTGGGCTTTCAGATATTGGCAAAGGCTCTTGCTACCCCCATAGTGCCTTTTTTAGGCAAGACTCAAAAGACAAACCCACCTCCATAGGTATCACAAGGGATAAGAAACTAAGAGTAATGCTACTCAACACCAGAAGTCTAAACCTCAAGATGCACGCACTCTAAACTCTCCTTAGCATGGAGAACATCGATATCTGTGCAGTAACAGAAACCTGGTTCAAGGCTCCCGAGAGCACCCCAGCACTACCAGGTTATACCTCATACCATGCTTTTCGGCCCCAAAACTTGGACCGAACCACAAAAGGAGGGGGAGTATCAATATTCGTCAAAGATACCCACACCTCCAGGTTGGTGGTACAGCACAAAGCATCAGAGACTATCCATGTGCAACTAACAGTGGGTAAAACTACCTTCCAGTTTATAGCCTACTACAGACCACCCTCCCAAACCCAGGTACCCCACTTGGCCTTCCTGAGAACACTGGAAAATATGAAGGTCTCTCCAAACACCATTATATTGGGCAACTTCAACTACCCAAACATAGACTGGGAGCATTACTCTAGCTCCAACACCATAGCCCAAAGGTTCCAAGAATTTATAAGCTCAAATGCTATGGAACAACTTGTTATCACTCCCACAAGAGGGGAAAACATACTGGACCTGATCATCACCAACATGGGGACTCTATGCTCCAGACCAGAAGTGTATCCCTCACTGGTAAGATCAGACCATAAACTAATCTCACTGGATATTCACATCCCGACCCCACCCCCTGCCCAGAAAACCACAGTGAAAAACTTCTCTAAAGCAAATTTCACACTCCTCAAAACCGAGGTGGAATCCTTCAAAGCCCCCAGGCCTGTGGAAAATATGGCCCAGACCGCAGAATCCTTTATAAACACATTCTATGAACACCTTCAGGAATGCATGGATCATACAATCCCAAATAAAGCCAAGACCCAATCCTCCAAAGGCAGAAGTCATGTCTGGTGGACCCCAGCCATACACAAACTATACAATAGAAGGAGGAAGCTACTACATGATAGAGCAAAATCCCAAAAAGGGAAGGCATCTCAGATCAGTATTAGCAAAAACCTACGGGCACTCATAAAATTGTCTAGGGCCAGCTTCAAGAGAAAAATTGCACAGGACACTAAGGATAATCACAAGGCTTTCTTTAGTTATGTTAGGAAACTGGGTGGGAATTCCCAGATATGCTCAGAATTAGTCCAAAATGACAAAAAATACACCGAACCCACAGACATTGCCAACATCCTAGCTCATAGATAGATAGATTAGTACTAAGCTAACTGCCCTTGCGGGCCATTTTAAGCCTAGCCAATTATCCCTTGTGAGACTCAAACCCTGCACATTGTGTTTGTAAGGCAAATACCTTAACCATTAGGCCACCCTCCCAACTGACAAGTTCAGCACAAACTCCCCCCCCCTCCCCACCAAAAGGGCAAATATCTATCCCAGCAGAGTGCTGCTCCCCTGACCTCTCAGATGCTCAGGTAAGAGCCGCACTCTCCAAAGCAAAAAACACAGCATCAATGGGACCAGACGGTGTCCCAGGGTGTGTCCTACATGAACTCCAAGAAGAGCTAAACCCAAACATAAAATTACTGTTCGATCTCAGCCTTACTACAGGATATGTACCCAAAGAGTGGCATACAGCAACAGTTGTCCCTCTCCACAAAGGTGGTGCCTCAACAGATCCTGTAAACTATTGCCCCATAAGCCTGACTAGCTTGGTCTGCAAAGCTATGGAAAGGATCATCATGGACCTCATAAATAAAGATATTGGGGACCTACAGACACTGTATCCTACCCAGTTCGACTTTGTTAAGGGAAGATCCTGCCTCTTAAACCTGGTTGATTTCTTTGAAACAGTCACCAAGGCCATTGACGAGGGGAAGGTGGTCCACACAGCCTACCTGGACCTCTCAAAAGCCTTTGATACAATACCCCACTCAGGCAGTATAGATAAGCTCACCAGCTTAAATATAAACCCCTATGTCACTAGATGGGTTGCAAACTGGCTCAAGGACAGAACCCACATGGTTAGAATTGCTGGAGCCATGTCAGACTCCAAACTAGTTACAAGTGGTGTCCCACAAGGCTCAGTCCTGGAACCTCTCTTGTTCGGTATAGATTTCTCGGAGGTACAGGCCAACACAGAAGGACTGTGGCTGACCAAGTTCGCAGATGACTGCAAACTGGGCACCATAATCGACTCTCCAGCCAACACAAGCATCCTCCAAAAGGGCCTCATAGAAACAGACAACTGGTGCCAGAGCCATGGTCTCATGCTAAATGCCAAAAAGTGTATAGTCATCCCCTTTGGCAAAAACAAAGTGCCCACAAATTACCACATAGTTGGTAATCCATTAAGTACAGAAGAAGTAATTAGGGACCTGGGGACCCAAGTTGATAGCAATCTCTCATTTGACAACCACGTGGCCAAAGTGGTTAGAAAAACATTTTATATAGCCCACCTAATCATGAAGGGATTCACATCTAAATCAGGGGAGGTCATCATGCCTCTTTACTCATCCCTCATCAGGCCCATAATTGAGTACAATGCCCCTTTTGGGATGTACCTTACCAGACACCTGTAGCAACTGGAAAGACCCCAAAAGTACCTCACCAAGAGGATCAAAGGGCTCAAACAGATGCCATATGCTGCCCGGTTAAAGAAACTCCAGCTCTACTCAGTGGCATACCGCCTGCTCAGAGGCGATCTGTGCCTGACGTATAAAGCCATGTCCAACCCGGAATTAATGGACACGCTGCACCTCAGAAAATCCAAATCCCATCGAGCTACGTGCTTGAGAGACTTGAACCTCAGCACTGAAATAAATAGGACATGCTGGAGGGACAGATTCATAACCCAGAGGCTCCCTTCACTCTGAAATAAAATCCCAGTCCAGGTTAGGCATAGTCCCTCATTGACTCTCTTCAAGAGGAATCTTGATGAGTGGATGGGAGATCGTAGGTTTACCCCGGGTATCACTTCTGTGTCACTGTTAGACAGAGGCACAGTATACTAACCTCGAAAAAGGGCATAGCAAAATTAATTTAAAATGGGTGGCGAAAGCCAAACACACTCTGGCTAGGCTTATAAATGCCCTAGGGCAGACAGCCTAGTATGAACCTATGAACCTATGACCTGCTTTTCACAAAACCAAACTGTGTCGAATCAAGGGTTTGGAGATCATCTATATCTTTATTAACAAAGTCTATTCCTTTTTTTAATTTCTCCAAGTCTTTTGAGTTTCTAATACCATGACAGGAATGGACCCCATTCCTAAGTCAAAGTATGATTAAAGTTCATGAAACTAGTATTGTTCAATCTTTGATGTCAGTCAAAAGTGCTCTTCTCAGCACTTGGAATATGCCCAGCAATGACTCCTCCTGCAATTCTTACGGAGTTCCATGTGTTGGTAACATATCTAAATTCAATTGTAGGTTCTTTTTTATAAGATCTGTTGCTCCTACTACTATTGGAACTGCCTTGGTATCTTTCTTCCACATTGCTCTCATTTCTGCCTGCAAATCCTAATATTTTATGACTTTGTGTCTCTCTGTATGCAAGACACTGTAGTCACTGGGTGTAGCAATTTCAATGATCAATGCTACTTTTGTCTTCTTTTCATGGCCCACTATATCTGGTTTTCTTCAGTCTGTCTTTTGAACTGCTGGTAATGGGTGATCCCATGTGATGTAGACTCCATCATTTTCTGTGATGCTTTGTGGCTCATGTTTCCAGTGTTTTTCATCCACTTCAATACCATAATGTTTGCACAATCCCCAGTGCAACAGTCTTGCCACATCTTTTCAGTATACAGTAATTCTCCCAATAGTATGTCACAACCAGCAACAAGGTGTGCGACTGTTTCCAGTTCTGTTTTACAAAACCTGCATTTATTTGTTTCTCCCACATTTTCAATGTACTTTGTAGACCAACGTGTATGTAGCCCACTACCTTGGACCACCAATATTAACCTTTCATCTTTTCATTTGAATTTGCCTCTCAACCATTCATGCTTTTGATCATGATCAACATGAGGACCTTAATGGAGTTTTTTATACTTGCGACTATATTTATGCATTTTTCCACATTTCTTGCCTTCTCATTTGATCCTTCACTTTATATTCTTTCTTTTGTTTTTTGGCACATTCAGTTGCTGCCTGATTTTTATCTTCTGGTTTGATTTTCATTCCCGCTTGACGCCAATATGCTTCTGCTAGACAAAGCAAGGACATCATCTTAGATTTATTCTCCTCATGTTTCAAAATTTTCACTACATTTGGGTCTTGTGAGGTCAGCAGATATGTGTGCAGTCCCACAACTGTAGATATATATATATATATATATATAAAATCAATTTCAAGGAGGCCCATACCTCCTTTGGAACAGGGAATATATAATCTTGGTATGCACTGATCTTTATAAATCATTTGGTGAGCATGAAGCATCCATCTTTTCCTATCTAATCTATCCAACACATTTTGGGGCCAGTCAATCACTCCAAAACTGTAAGTTAGGACAGGAAGAGCAAATTGGTTTATAGCTTGAATTTTGTTCCTAGATGTCAATGCTGTTTTCAGAATTAATTTAAGTCTTCTATAATATTCCTTACTAAGTTTTATTCTCATTTGTTTATTGTTGATCCTTCAAATCCTAAATATTTATATATTCACTCTTGCTCAAGTTCTTTTATATCACATTCTTATCCTAAATTGACTTTTTTTGGTGCTGCAGCTTTCCTGGTTTAAAGGTTGTTTTTGCACATTTATCAAGACAAAATTACATTCTTGTATCATCCAAAAAAGTTTTAACTACTTGCAGTTGTGCTTTCAGTTCCTCATCTGATGAGCTATACAATTTTAAATCATCGACAAAGGGAAGATAAGAAGTCTTTACACTTTTTTGTTTTCTATGAGCCAAATTATAGCTAATTTGTTAAGTAGACAGTTTAATGGGTTAAGGGCAAGACAGAATAGCAGCGGTGACAGGGAGTCACCTGGAATATCTCCTTTGAATTTTTATCCCCTGAGTAATAATTTGTCCTTTATCATGGCTTAACTGTAAAGTGGTTTGCCACTGTTTCATGGTCACTGTAATGTAATAGATCAGTGTAGTGTGTACCATACATTTTCAAGCATGAATGTGGGATACTGTCAAAAGCTTTCTTTGTAGTCAATCCATGCCATACTTAGATTCTTTCCCTTTTTACAGTTCTCCACTATGACTCCACTATGACTTTATTTAACAGTAAATGATCTTTTGCTCCATATGACTTTCTTTTATTGCCCTTTTGTTCTATTGCAATAATTGAGTTTTCTTCTAAATGACTATAAACTCTGTTGGCATCAATTTGCTGTGTATAGTTTATACATCATTAGAAGGCAAGTTATTGGTCTATAATTTTTAGGGTAGCTTGCAGGTTCCCTCTTAAGTAGGAGCATTGTTTTTCCTGTTAACCAGGCTGGTGTCTGTTCTTGGTGCTCATATATGTAGTTCTTACTCATGGCTAAATCTTTGTGCAAGGATGTTAATACTTTTAGCCAGAATTTAGGTGCTGCATCTGGGCCAGGAGTTTTCCATTTAGAGGCTTTTCTTAACTTTGTTTCAATCTTTCTGGCTGTTACTAACCTTTCTTTTTAGATAACTCTAGCCTGTCTATGTGGCTATCAACTTAGAACTTTTGTTCTTATTAGGAAGCAAAAACTTCAATATTTGAAGATGTACATAGTTTTGTGTGTTACTACTAAGTTAATAGGTTTTAGGATCATAGGATCATGTTACTAGGCTAATGTTCCTGGGACCCTTACAAGCCTAGCCAAGAGCTTATCCCCAGAAATGAAATCTAAGTCAGTACCTGTCGCCCCTGTCAGTGAAGGACAAATTTGTGGTTTCCCATCCACTCATCAAGGTTGCACTTGAAGAAGGTCAGCGAGGTACTCTGACATGTATGGGAAGTCTATTCCAGAGATTGGGTAGCCTCTGGGAGACAAACCTGTCTCTCCAGCAGATTTTGTTGATATTGCATATTAGATTTAGGCCTATTGAGCGGGTAATGCATGAGGAGTTAGACACGATATGAAGCATCTCTAGTAGGGCAGGATCCGGTATTGCCTTAGGGGGGGTTTGGGGGGTGGGTTCATTCTGTTTGAGGACTTTTAAGACTGTTTCAGATATTCTCAGGATACAAAATTAATGAAACTAAAACAAAGGCAATAGCAATAAATTATGTACCCACACATGAATTGGTCCAACAATATCCATAGTTATGGGGACATGATAAAATGAAGTATTTAGGAGAATGGATTAGAAACTCCTCTGTAGTGGCAGCTAAGGATATGCGGGTAGGGACTAAACATAAGATAATACAAAAATTGAGAAATGAGAAGCTGTGTTATATGGATGTGGATACCAAGATACAAGCAATTAAAATGTTTTTATTCCCTCAGGCATATTTTTTATCAACCAGAGGAGAAGCTGTGGATAGCAATTAAAAAAGAGTTGAAGGATTTTATCTGGACAGCAAGGGTCAAGTGGGATAATCTGATTCTTTCAATAGAACAAGGTGGACTAGGATTACCCAATTTGAGGAGGTATTTTAGAGCAATACAGTTAAGGCTCTTATACATAGCACAAGCTGAAAACTATAAATGTTATGTTGTCCCATCTCGCCTTCATTCTTGCTGGTTGGGCTCCAACTCGGCCGATTTACTATAGCTCGAGAACATTTACTGGCTTGAGGCCACCCCTTATCCCAACATGCCTAGCAGCACCTACCCAGATCTTGTTTGCCGCTTGCAGCATCAAGATTGCGACTACTGGCTCAGGCTAAGTCCTTTGTGCTTTTTTTGTATTTATTGCTATTTTCCTAATTTGTTGTGGTTGTATTGACTCGTTAGAGTGTGTACTATCCCCTGTTAGTCTAACAATCCCTTTCTCTACTTGTTGTGGTGCTTTTGGCTGTCATTTTTTCTCTTCAGGCCTTGCTTTCCTTTTAGCAACTGTTTAAATTAGAGGGTTCTTCCCCCCCACCCTTTCTAGGATTGTCATTTGAATTAGAGGCTCTCCCATCGGGGGGGGTCACCATTTAAGTTAGTGGCTCTCCCCTTCTTTCTTCTCCCCTTAAAAAAAAAAAAAAGTTCTTTTTTTGTTGTTGGGCTACCTGTTACAGCCTAGTTGCAGTTAGTTGTTTTGTGCTGTTCATTGATAGCTTTGTGTTTTATTCCTGTACTGTGAAAAATTCCTTGTCTAGTGTTTACCATGTGTAAAGAGTCGAAACCCTCTGGGTTTAAAAAATGCAACTCATCTTGCCAGAAAATGTCCCTTACGGACGGGCACAGGAGTTGTGTTTATTGTTTAGGGGCAGTTCACCTGCAGGACTCTTGCTCGATCTGTCACACTTTCAGTTCCAGAGTCCTGCAGGAGAGAAGAAATAAGCTTATTTTATGTGGCCTCCTGAAGAACCCTCAAGATTCTTTGTCGCAGGGTTCTCAGCCAGCCAAAGTGTCAGAGAAACACTCCAAGCCATTGGTTCCGAGTTCGCAACAAACAAAAATCACTGAAAAGCCTTCGGCTCTGTCAGCTCCCAGCATTGGCTCTGACAAAGCTAAGTCTCCAGCAGCTCCATCTATGTCCTCAGAGCCAGTCCGGACTGATAGATCAAGGTCTCCTTCTTTGGAGCCAGTACACCCTGCTCCACAATCTCCTCTGCTGCAACCAAGAGCTGGCAGTCACCAGTCCTCTTCACACTCCTCTTGGTCCTCCAGGCTTTCGGATCACGATGTGGAGAGAGTGATCAACAGGCTCCTCAAGTCACAGGCACTTGCTAAATTACTTTCGAGCCCAGCCCATAAGTAATTGTCTCCTTCAGCCCTTCCAGCTTCTCCATTGGTTCCTCCTCTGACTGTCTTGAGCTCGGAGCTGGAGTGCATGAAGGTCGTGGTGGTGGAACTGTCAGCTCTGGTTTCTTCTCCCTTATTAGTTCCAATGACTGCTCTGATCTCCTTTATGTCTCAATCCATCGAGGGATCTGGGCGCCAAGGCTCTCTTGCCAGCTCTGAGGGGGGAAGTGGCATCAGACCCTTGTCCAATCCCGCTCTCCCTCTCGGACCTTCGGTGCAGGTGAGCTCAGCTCCCACATTGGCCTCAGAGCCATCGCTCCAGGTACGAAGGAGATCTCTGGGCTCTTCAGAGCCAGTGGCTCCTTTGACTTGGGACCGTGGCACTTTCGAAGTGATGAGGAGTGTGCTGTCTCCTGAGACTGCTTCACCTTCGGCTCCATTGACTCCTTCTCCCTCGGTGCCTGTGCCTACCTTTGTCCCTCCTCCTGTTTCCAAGCATAGGGAACCTGTGCCCCAGGACACCCCACCAGGTGACCCCACCGGATGACCCCACCTCTTCCAAAACCTCCCCCGAATACTCTGAGGAGGTCCCTCAGAAGAAGAATTGTAAGAGGAAGCATCTAGACTCCCCTGAGTCTATCACTTCGGATACAGGCTTGGATGAATCGGAAGGGTCCCCACGGTCCCCCTCTGAGGATGTCTCTTTTTCAGACATCTTGGAAATCTTTAGACAGAGGGCTGGCTGGAAGTCCCTAGCCCCTTCTGAGGACTAGTCTGTCTACCTGGATGCATTTGATTCCCGACCCTCCACCTCTTGGGTGTCTCTGCCTTTCAACCCACTTTTGTCTGTAGTGAGTCAAAAGGCATGGAGCTCTCCAGAGACCATGGAACCAGTTCCGAGGAGACTGAACAAATTTATTATGGCTCCAGAGGATAAGTGTTTCCTTTCCAAAGGGGTCCCTGTTGATGCCATGGTGGTGGCAGCAGCCACTAAGAAGGAACTTGCAGAAACTTCTTCATCTGTCCATCCGCCGAACAAAGAGTCTCATACGATGGACAGGTATGGAAAGCATATGTTTTCTTCAGCAACCTTTACTTCCCAATGTTTTCTGATTGTGATGCACATTCTCAGAAAATCCAACGTGATGGCGGACAGGCTCAGCAGGGCTATCCTCATAGGTTCATAGATTAGTACTAAGCTAACTGCCCTTGTGAGCCATTTTAAGCCTAGCCAATTATCCCTTGTGAGACTCAAACCCTGCACCTTGTGTTTGTAAGGCAAACACCTTAACCATTAGGCCACCCTCCCAAACATGCCTCATGAGTGGTCCCTGAAGCAAGAAGTTGCGGACTTGATTTTCCGCAAATGGGGCTAGCCATGCTGCGATCCTTTTGCCACTCCCCTAAACAACAAATGCAGCAGCTACTTTGCCCTAGTTCCCCCTCCAGGACAGTCACCCAGGGATGCACTTGTTCACAATTGGCCTCCAGGACTACTATATGATTTCCCACCTTTCCCTCTCGTTCCAAAGGTACTTCAGAAAGCAAAATCATTGGGTTGCAAACTCATCCTCATTGCTCCTTACTGACCTCATCAAATATGGTTTCCATTTCTTCACCATCATCTTCAACTGGAGCCTTGGATACTGGATCCAGTTCTGGACCTCCTGATGCATCAGTCAGGTGGGCTTCACCCATCCCTCCAAACTCTCAAGCTGACCGCTTGGTTACTCCACTTCCAGTCTTAGCCAGGCTCCCAACCATTTCCCCTGCTGTACGACAAATTCTAGTGTCCTCTCACAAGCCCACTACCAGGAGGATTTACACTAGCAAATGGAAGAGGTTCTCTTATTGGGCAAAGAGTAATAATAGTGATCCCTTTACGGCTCCTGTTCACAAGATTCTTGACTTTCTGGCCAAAACCTTCGAAAAAGGGGCAGCTGCAGCTACTATTAGGGTCCAACTTGCTGCCATCTCCAATTTTCATGTAGGAGACTTAGGTTCTAACATTATGTCCCAAAAATTGTGCAGAGCTTTCTTACGAGGTACAACACTGTTACGGCCCCCAGTAAGAGATCCCCCCCGGACCTAAACTTGGTTTTAGCTTCGATGGTTCTGCCTCCCTTTGAAGTAGCAGCATCTTGCCCCCTGCAGTTTCTATCTTGGAAAACTCTCTTGGTTGCTATAACCTCAGCTAGATGGGTTTCTGAATTACATGCGTTGTCTATTCACCCGCTGTATCGCATTTTTCACAAAGATAGAGTCTCTCTTAGGACCAATCCTTCTTTCTTGCCAAAGGTTTGTTCAGAGTATAACTTAAACCAGTCCATTGAACTTCCTGTGTTCTTCCCCAATTACAGCAACAAGACAGAGTATAGATTACACCAATTGGATGTTCATAGACAATTACATTTTTATTTACACAGGACCAAAGACCTCAGGAAATCAGACCTTGTTTATATCCAAGGTTATCCAGTTTCAAAAGTGATCTTATCAAAATGGCTGTCAGACACAATCAGTTATTCATATGATTTGCGTAAAAAGACGCTTCCAGGAAGGCCCAGAGGACATTCAACCAGGGCCTTAGCCACCCCTGTTGCCTTCCAAGCTAAGTTGCCTTTAGATTCAATCTGTGCAGCAGCAACATGGGCAAATCCTCAAACCTTTAACACTCATTACAAAGTGGATGTGGTCTCCCGGAATAGGGCATCCTTTGGTTCCATGGTACTGAAGAGTTTGTTCCAGTGAGCCACCCAAGAACCAGGTGCTGGGGACGCAGTCCCAATGAGCAAGAATGAAGGTGAGATGGGACAACATAACATAAAGAAGTTATGTACCTACCATAACATTCCATGTTTGTTGTCCTTCATCTTGCATCTCCCCCTCCTTCCCACTTACTGGAGGTTCGAAAGGAGTTCTTTATTGGTTACACTGGCTGAGTTTCCTGCTGACATACCAGGTTAGTTAACCATGCATTGTCTTTTCCTCTTTCCTCCTTATCTTAGATGTATAAGAGCTTAGTAAAAATTGTTTTTTACTATGTATGTCTAGTATGGGCTATTGTAAATGAGATCTGGGTAGCTGCCGCTAGGCATGTTGGGATAAGGGGTAGCCTTGAGCCAGTAAAAGCTCTTGAGCTATAGTAAATCGGCCGAGTCCCAACCAGCAAGAAGGAAGGCAAGATGAAGGACAACAAATATGGAACGTTATGGTAGATACATAATTTTTTTTTTCAAAGTGGAAGGGAATGATGGTGATACAGGGAGGAAGTTCAAGAAATAAGGAAAGATTGGGATTTTGGATGCAGACGCTTAAGGAGAACAACAAAAATCATACATAGTATTATATTAATAAAATAGCAGGGAGCATTCTAAGAACTAAACCAGCATGAGAATGGAGAAGGGATTCTGTGGATAAGGATGACTGTGGTTAGGGATACAGATAATAAGCAAAAGGGGGCTGGAATTTACTGGAGAAAACTGGCAAAGGAACCAAGGTTTTGGGAACAAATAACTAGAAAGGAAAAGAAATAGAATGGGAAGAGGCCAATCATTTATTTGGACTGCAGGTTAGAGAATGCCTTCCCTATCAAGGATTGATATCAGGGTATAGGAAAAGAGAAAGAAATAGGGGGGTCCTAAATGAAACACCAGCATTGGTAGAGTTTTTAATAGAATCTAGAACAGAAGCTGCCATTAAAAAATGAATAATTATTAAAGCATATAAATTGCATGATAATTATAAGAATCAATCAGAAGCATTTAGAAGGGATTGGGAAGAGAGATTGGATAAGCAATTCACAAAGAGACAATGGGGGACATATGTATATCTCCCAAATATTCAACAAAGTCTAGAAGATTTAGTATCTTTGCCTGGAAGTGTTTACACAGATATTTTTATACTCCAAGTAGACTCCAAAGAATTTTTCCTCAGGTGGATAACAAATGCTGGAGATGTGACGGGCAAGAAAGAGGGAGCTGGGAACATATTTTTTGGGAGTGTAATGAGCTGGCAGACTTTATGGATTCCCTGCAGACATTTCTGTTGGAGTTGCTGGGTGTGCTGATTGGATTACTGGGGAGATGATTTTTTTGAGCTATGGTACAGAATCGGAATTGCCTAGACATAGTAAACCCTTGCTGAGTCTAATTATGATGGCTGCCAAAAAAGTAATTACTACAAAATGGAAATCAAAGTCTAGACCAACTTTACTAGAAGTAGTAAATACAGTAATAGAGATAAAACAACTGGAACTGGGATATTTAGAAAAGGGAAGGAGCAAACTACATAGGAGAAAGATGGGAATTGTGGGAACAACATATGCAGAGAAGGAACAAGGTTTAAGTGGCAGGATTTGAATGAGTCATATAATGCTTAACTGACAATAACTGGATAGATTATAAGCGATGTATAATGTTTGCAACTACAGTTGTTTCGCTGGTGTCTGTGATGTATAATGTTTGCAGCTAAAGCGGTGTCATTTTGTTTTTCATGTATATAAATGTAAGATTGCCTATGTGATATGTAATAATTTAATAAAGATGTTTATTGAAAAAAATTGGCGAAAACATCAAAATTATGAGAGAGTGCGGAGGCTTGCTTACTGACCCTATACCCTCACCTTAGGCTAAATTTCAAAAGGCCTCCAGGTCCACTCACTGATCTGCTGTCCCCAAGAAGGCTGACTGTATGTTCTGAGACCCTTAAGAAATGGTCTGTTTAATCACAGGGTTCTCATTCAACATCAAAAAATGTTTCTATACCACTATGAGTCCTTCAATCCATCTTTCAAATGAGATATCTACATTGATGGATAGGATTGGGAAGTATGTTTACATATCTGCTGTGCTTTCTCTTGTGAGCACTAATCTGCACCATTTGCATGGTAACATGATCTATTCATATGAAATGCATTATATATTCTGGTGTTGCTGAATGAGTCTCATAGGTAAACTACTATCCCAGCCCTGACCATCATAAACATGAGAAGTGTCCTAGTACATATCAGGTGGTCCAAATGGAAAGGTGATAAAATTAGCAATTAAAGGAAATTAGTATTGCTGGAACTGAATTCATCCTCAAGGCTTGGTGAGTACCTTCATGTGGTAGATCATGTTTTCACAAAATCTCAGCAAGACAACACTGATATATAGACTGTATCTTATGTAGCATATATCATAGAGAAAAGTAGGTTAAAAATAAAAAAGACAGCTGGGTGCACAGGTCACAGAATAAAAAAAGTGCAGAATCTTGTGTATGCACTGGTGGCAGAAGTGGGGAAAAAATGGCAGTGCAGAATCCTCCAGATATGGAAACATTCCTACAACAAGGTTAAGCCAGGCTCAGGAGCAGGATTGCCCCCTCTTTTGTAGAAGGAAATAGTAATCCACTAAAACTGGCAGGCCAAAAAAGAACCATAAAGATAACAGAATGGACAAAAAACTATGTATTATTACTATTATGCAAGAAGTCCAGATTTTCCAAATAGAAGACATTCTGAAGGGTTAAGAAAGAAAAATACTTGCACAAAAAAAACTGTCAGAAGCTTCAAATGCAAATTTGCATTCATTAATACAAGAGATCCATGAAAAACATTACATAGATGAAGAAACTTTGAGACACCTGAAAAAAGTGACAGACGAAGTGTGAAAATATAAAGACCACCACCCAGAGATTTTTGAAAGGTATAAAAAAAAAGAAATATGGTCAGGGGAAAGAAAATTAGGTCTGATATGGTGCAATATTTATGCAAAAGAGAAGCCAAACTAATTGATATTGAAAAGCAGCCCCACAGATATTTGAAAAGAAATACAGACAAGGGCACCCAGATATGGAAAATTTCACAATACAAAAAATAAGAAAACGGGGGATGTAGAAAAGAGGATTATTAAGGTAGAAGTTAAACAAATAAAACAGAAGTTATGGATTACCTGTGAAGTGAAGGATTTTGTGTAGAAAATTCAACATGGGCAATGGCACAGAATGACAGAAAAAGTTCCCAAATTAAGTAGAAACAGGTGGAGTGGGAGTCATATGAACAAGAAATATAGACATGGAAAAGAAAGAAAGATCTGATATGGCACAATATTTATGCAAAGGATAAAGCAAAACTAATCAATACAAAAAAGCAACACCAAAGATATATGAAGAGAAATATAAGCAAAGGTACACAGATATAGAAAATTGTATAATACAAAAACAAAGGGGAAAGTAGAAAAGAGGATTAGTAATGGGAGAAGTAAAATAAAAATACAGTGAAGTTATGGATTTCCTGAAAAGTGAAGGATTTGGGGTAGTAAATCCCAACAAAAGTAATGTCACACCATGATGGAAGAATGAGTCCACAAACTAAGGAGAAATGTGGAGTGGGAAGCATTTGAAGACTTGCCACATGATAATGCTCTAGAGCCTTCTGTAGGAAACTGTTGCAAAACTTAAGTTGAAGTTGCACATCAAGGGAAGGAGTAGGAAAGTGGCAACTCTGACAATGTTGTGCAATGATGAGCCAATGAGTTCCCATACCAAGGAGCAGCAGATGATGCAGGATGCATCTGAAGAGGATATGTCACATGAATATGTTCTGGAACTTTCTGTAGAATGCCCACAGGAAATGGAGACCAAAGAATGTACTCCTAGTTTAGAAGAAAATTATCTAAGGGAAGAGCTTCTTGATTTAATACAGATGGATAGAGATACTAAGCTCAATGAAAGAATTGGATTACACAGAAATTAAGACCCAAAATGTTAGAAGTCTGATAAAACAAATGAACAAAGTAATCAAGACTATTAAGAGAAATTCATGTGATATAATAGAAGTAAATAGGATTAATTACTGTGCGACTAAATTAATAACGTATAAAGTCTTACCACAAAAAAACATATGGCAATAAGGGAAAGGAAGGGAAGAAATAAAATGCCACCAGAGAATCATCAAATATAGAAAACTATAAAGGAATTAAGACAAGAAGTGTCACTGTTAGAAGAATATAGAAGAGGGAACGGATCTACAAAAATACTTAGAAAAATAGACATGGTAAAAGCAGCATAAAGTATCAGAACAGACCAGGATCTATCATACACTATTGCAAATAATAAACTAAAGAAATAAATATCAACAGAGGCAGAAAAACTTGGAAGGTATGCAGATAAATATAAAAGAAAAGTACAAAATAAGCAATTCATTATGAACCAAAAATATTTTATAGAGGACTGGGAAACAAAGCAAAAGAAATAGAAACACCACTAAAAAGAAGAAATATAACACATTTTGGAGAAACATTTATGAAGATCCTGTGGAACATAACAAAGATGCTGAATGGATAGAAAAAAATAAAAGAAACAGTAAGGGATTCAAATGTAGAAGATTTGAAATGGGATGAAATAACGGCCAGAGGAATTGAAATAAAATTAAGGAAAGCTCCTAATTTGAAAATCCCAGGCCCAGATGGAATACCTAACCTCTGGCTAAAGTATTAACATCTTTACACAAAGATTTAGCCTTGAGTCACACTTATATGCGCACCCAGATGAGATGCCAACCTGGTTAACAACAAGAAAAAGGATACCCCTCCTTAAGAGTAAACATGTAAACCATCCTAAAACTATAGACCAATAACTTGCCTTCTGACAATGTACAAACTATATACTGGAATTGATACAGAGTTTATAGTCATTCAGGGGGAAAAAACTCAGTCATGGCAATAGAACAAAAGAATAATGAAAGCAATTCATTAGGAAAAAAGATCACTTGTTGCTAAATAAAGCCATAACGGAGA
This sequence comes from Protopterus annectens, assembly GCF_019279795.1. Lineage (NCBI taxonomy): Eukaryota > Metazoa > Chordata > Ceratodontiformes > Protopteridae > Protopterus > Protopterus annectens. Next base: position 140,137,944 of record NC_056742.1, on the reverse strand, counting down.
ACTGTAAAAAGGGGAAGAATTAAGTATGGCATGGATAGATTACAAAAAAAGCATTTGACAGCATCCCACATTCATGGATAAAGGAGTGCATACAGATGTGTAAGATACATCCTACACTGATGAATTATATTAGATTGACCATGAAACAGTGACAAACCACTTTACAGTTAAGACATGACAAAGGACAAATTATTATCCCGGGGATATTCTAGGGCTGTTCTTCATCACCACTGTGCTTTTGTCTTGCCCTTAACCCATTAAGCTGTTTACTTAAATCAGGCCACGGTTACAAGTTGGCTTCCAGAAAATAACCTTGTTTAAAGACTTCTCATCCATATTTTGTGGATGACGTAAAACTGTACATTTCATCAGATGAGGAGTTGAATGTGCAACTTCAAAGGGTTAAAACTTTCCCAGATTATATAAGAATGTCATTTGGTCTTGATAAATGTGCAAAAGCAACATTTAAAGCAGAAAAGTTGCAATACCAAGAAAATATCAGTCTGGAACAGGAATGTGATATAAAGGAAATTGAAAAAGAGGGAGTCCATAAATATTTGGTAATTGATGAAGGATCGGCAATAAAACATGAGCAAATGTGAATAAAACACAGTAAGGAATACTTCAGATGACTAAAAACTAATATTGAAAACTGCCTTGACATCTAGTCCAAGCTATAAACCAGTTTGTTCTTCCTGTTCTAACTTACAGTTTTGGGGTGATTGACTGGCCCCAAAAGGTATTAGATCAGCTGGACAGGAAAACTAGAAAAATGCTTCAAACTTATCAAATGATATATAAAAATATCTACCAAGATTATATATTCCTTGTTCTTTTTTTTTTTTTTTTGAAAATATATATTCCTTGTTCTGAAGGAGGTATGGGCCTTCTCAAAACTGATTAAATAGTATAGATCTGCATTTGGGACTGCACACGTATTTGCTGACCTCATCAGATCCAAACATAGTGAAAGTTTTGAAATGTGATGTAATAAGTCTAAGATGACTTCCTTGCTTAGTTTAGCAGAAGCATATTGGTATCAAGCAGGAATGGAAATAAATTCAGAAGCAGACAAAAATCTGACAGCAAATGAATGTGCCAAAAAACAAAGGACTCAGTACAAGGAGAAGGATCAGATGAGAAGGTAAGGAAAGGAATCTGGAAAAGGCATAAATATTGCGGCAAGTACAGAGATCTCCTGGAGCAGCCTCATGTGGATCAGGATTTGACACAGAAATGATTAAGGAGAGGTGAACTGAAACCAAAAGATGAAACGTTAATAATGGAAGCAAAGGACGGTGGACTACTTACACACTTGTCCACTGAACATGTGGCGAAACAGACAAATGCAGGTCCCAGAAACAGTTACACATTTTGTTGTTGGGTGTGATATACTCATGGCAGAAGGCCTGTATACTGGCACAATAATGTGGCAAGACTGTTGCATTGGGGATTGTGCAAACACTACAATACTGAAGTAGTTGAGAAGCATTGGAAACTTGAACCAGAAAACATTGCAGAGAATGATGTTTATATCACATGGGATTACCCATAACCAACAGTTCAAAAAGTATATGCAAGCAAAACACATCTAGTAGTCCAGGAAAAAAGGCAAAAGTAGCATTGATCATTGAAATTGCTACACCCAGTGATTACAGTGTCTTACATACAGACAGAGACAAAGACATAAAATCCCAGGATTTTTAAGATAAAAATGAGAGCAGTGTGGAAGGATACCCAGAAAATTCCAGTAGTACTAGGAGTAACAGATCTAATAAAGAATTTGCAGTCATATTTAGATATGTCACAGATAAATGTAACTGCATATGAATTACAGAAGGAGTCAATTCTGGGCACATTGCAGGTGCTACAAAGTGCATTTTTTGCTAATATCAAAGACTGAAAAGATACTAATTTCATGAACTTTAATTATGCCCTGACTTAAAAATGGGGTCCATTCCAGTCATGTTATTAGAAACCCAAAAGAGGCATCATTCCATCTATACCACAAGTGTGGTCATCACATATCACAAAACCCATCTGCCTGTGTCAAAATCCCAAGGACAGGTGGTGATGGCAATGATATCTAGAAGTATGTAATTATTTTTTTAGCCCCATCCACTTCTCCAATTATCCTTGCAAGATTTTCACCCATCAAAAGCATGGGGCAAGGAAGGAAGATCTCACCCGATTTCAATAAACGGACATCCAGTAAGTCTGAATAAACCAGAAAGGGTTAGAATATTCTTACATTTGTGTGTGTGTGTGTGTGTGTGTGTGTGTATTTACTCAAGAAAATAAAGAACCTCAGGCTGATAGCTGACCTCAGTGGCCTAACACATGCATTTATCCCAAAACAAACATTTTGAGTGGTTACTGTAAAATGAGTCCTTTCTTTCTTGTACAGAGATTGGATTTGCTCTTTAGATCTCCAAGGCACCTACCTTCAAATAAACCTCATCAAGGAGTCCAAGAAGCACCTACATTTGCAGTTAGGAGCCAGTTTTCATCTGTTCTGGACCAAATTCAGTCTCATATCCACTCTCTTTAATGTGTTTTATCGACAGCATACCCATAATGACAGTTCATCATAGGCTGTAGGGAGTCATAATATTACAGATGACTAGCTCTTTGTTGATACTTTGGCCGGGGCTCTGACCTTGCCCCAGGTTTCTTCCCTGAAGATCATGGTGAAATCATGCAAAGTCCCATTTACATTCTCTTCAAATCATGGTGTTCACAGGGTGGAAGTCAGACACCGCTTTGCTTTGCATGTCTTTCCCTGGACAGGATATCTAGCCTTCAGTCTGCAGTATCCAAGATCACTGCATCCATCTCAGTTTCTGTGAAGGTTTATCTCAGAACCCTAAGTCCCATAAAAGTTGCCATTGTAATAATGGCTCATGCAAGATTGTACATTGACTCTATAGTGAATACACTGAACACAATGGCCTCAATGCCTGGACCACGTCTCATCATATGCAAATCTCAAATGTCTGCAAGTAACATCTTTGGTAGTGGTTGAGCATTGATCATTTATTCTGGGAAAATCCCTTCTACTTACCGATTTCAAAAACATATTTTTCATGGGATGGGGTGCACTATAGTGGTAGACTGTCCACCAGAATTTGTGGTGAGCTTTTAAGGGCTCCCCTCCTTCAAAGTGTTATTGCAGTAATATAGCACTGATATGTTACAGCAACAAGCAGGGGGAAATAATGCTTACCCTTGTGCAGAGAAGCCACATCACTGCAGCAATGAACCCTTCACTTACAACACTTTCTCATTTTCAGACACATTCCAGGGGTGGCCAATGCTCTGGCCTGCAAACTAAGTCACACTGTAGATGCCTCAAGAATGGTCCATCATCTCATTCATGTAATTGGAAGCATTTTTATGTATGTAAACTGTAGTGCAACCTGTTTGCATCTCCTTTTATTTCTAAGTGCAAGATAACTCTCATTCTCCATCCAGGAGGTCAGCTAATGGATGCTGTGGTATACAAATGGCCCACTGCCTGCTCTATACTACTCTTCCTTAAATTATTATTTTTTTACATCTTAAGTCAAAACAGCAACAGTGAGATGTGTGCACATATATTAGTAGAAAAGAAAATAAACCATAGTGATATTTTTCATTGTTTTTATGCAGCATACTTTTTAGCAAATATCATCCACCCAACATTGCACAAATTGCACAATTCCTGCCATCCCTTAAATGTTATGCCTCCTTCTGAAGATTATTGTGTGTGTATTGTTCCCATAAATTCCATTTATTTATGCAGTTTGCTCCTTCCCTTTTCTAAAGATCCCACATTCAGTTCTTTTATATCCTTTAAAATATTCAGTACTTCAATTACAGTTGGTTAAGATTTTGATTTCCATTTTTAGTAATTTCTTTTTTAGCAACCAGTAGCATAAAAATTAGAAAGGACTTACTTTATTTAGACAGTTCATATCCTATCTCCCATCTCAAAAGAATATTTTTTTTAGTTACAACCATTTGCTTCCCCAACATTTCTGACAACTCTGTAGTGCGTTTTTAAGATCTGCCATCTCATTACACACACACACACCCAACTTTCCCAATTACCTCTGTCTTTTCCATCATGCTTCCACACTTCTCTGTAGTCTGCTTTGGAGTATAAAAATACCTATGCAAACACTTTCAAGCAAAAATCCTAAACCTTCTGGACTTTGTTGCATTCTTGGGAGCCATACAGATGGCCTCTCATTACCCTTTGTAAATTGCCTTTTCAGTTTGTCTTCCCAATCTTTTCTAACCTTATCTGATTGATTCTTACAGCTATCATGGAGTATTTTATAGGTTTACCTTTATAACTGCAATCTCAAAAAGGTTGACCACGCTTCCGTGAACTCCGAAATGCGAACATCCCGAATGCCGAAAACCACATATGCGAACAGTTAAATCTCTCCCCCTTTTGACCCATGGTAGCACTGGTGTGGAGGTGTGGCACGGCCAGAAATGTCGAAATTTGACATTATTTCGACATTTAAGAAGTGTTGTGGTTTCGAATTTGCGGAAAATGGGTCGACGAAGTGGTAGGTCGATATTATGTGATCGACGATATAAAGGTAAACCTATTTTATATGCCATACTATCCCTTTTTAACAGCAGCTTCTATTCTAGACTCCATTAGAAAATCTACCAGAACTGGTATTTCACTTAATAATTTCCTCTCTCTTTCTTTTTGTCTATGCTATAATATTAATGCCTGGTAGAAGGCCGTCTCTAAACTGCAGTCCAAAGGTTTGTTTGGCTTCATCCCACTGTATTACATTTTCTTCTATAGTTACTTGCTCCCATTACCTTGCTTCCTTTGTTGTTTTTTTCTCCAGTAAATACCAGCTGTCTCGTGCCTATTTGCTATACTGCTTACACTCATTCCCATTGCCAGAATCCCCTTTCTCCAGTCCCATGTTGGCTTAATTCTTTGAATACTTTCTGAATATAATATTCTTTATGGTTGCTATTCTCCTTCATGACTTGAATCCTAAATCCTGCTCTCTCCCTATTTCTCACCCCCATGTCATCATTCCTTCCCACTTTGATTTACAACCTTACTCTTGTGTTGTGTTGTGTTATGTATACAAGCCTTAACTGCATAATGTGTCCCTTCAAATCAGGTAATCTTAAAACACATTTTTCTGTGGGGAAAAATCAGTTTATCTCACATAAAGCTTGACCTCTTTCCCTCCTAAATAAATTCCTTCAACTCTGTTATCACCCACATCTTTCCTGTAATTGATAAAATTATGCCTAACCTGATTACAAAACCAAAGGGACTAAAATAATTTTTTCCTACTTGTATATATTGTACTAGCCACATTCAGTTGTATTCAGTTTCTCATCTTTTTAGTCCCTTCTGATATGTCCTCAGCTGCCATAACATAATCCTTTTTAATCCATGACGTAAGTACTTTGTCTTAATACGTAGCCACAAATATTGGTATTGCAGAACCAGTTCATGTGTGACTACAGTTTACCTCTATAACCTTTGCTTTATCTCCATTAATTTTGTATCTTGAAAAGACCTGAAACTATCTCAAAATGTTCCACAACACCATGTCATTTTTCAATTAAAAATATCTAAATAAAGCTAATTTTTCTTGATTACCATACTATTTATATCCTTGAATTTGTGAGTCCATTTAATTTGCTGGTGGCTATAAATGTAAAGCAAATAACAAAGGGAAGAAGGACATCCCTGGCTTGTTCCTTTGTTTAAACATGGCATATCAGAAAGGAACCCTCCCTGCTTAATTTTTGCCTCTGACCATTTATATATCCTCCTAATTAACCCTATCAGGGGAATGCAGACGCTGTCATTACCATACTGAAAAATATCCCAGCTGACTTTATTAGATGCTTTCTCTGCATCAAGATCCACCATTTGTATAATTTTCTTGCATTCTACTTTCCTCTAGATCATCATTGTTCTATTAATATTGTCCAATGTTTGCCTGCCCTGCACAAAACCACAATGATCCATAACTGTCAATGTTGGCAACAACTCCGTCATTCTCTTAGCTAGAATAAACAGAAATGCTTTATAATTGGGGTTTAAAATTAAAACTGGTATATATGAAGCTGAATCTAAAAAAAATTACCCACTTTGGGTAATACAGTCATCACAACTTTCTTCCAAGATGCTGGTACCCTCCCCCCACCTTTTTTAAATACTATTAAAACCATCCATATCTTTATCTCTTTCTTCCTTTCAAACTTTTGCAGGACTACCATCTGTGGATTAATTATACACCACTGATATCCCACCTCTTCCTACCTTAGCTATTAAATGTTGAGTCTCATCTTCCACCTTGACATAAGTCTTCAATAAATATTTACATTTTTCTAAAATTTCCAAAATATCTTTAATACCTCTAGTGGACCTCTGTTGTAGGTTCCCTAATTTGGCAACAGCCCTTTATACTTTCTGTTGCCCGAGTCATTGTGCTAAATGTTTTTGTGTTCTGGAGTTATTATCAAAAAAAAAAGTTTCTTAGGCCACTCTGATGGCATAGAGGGATAAAGTCCTAACTATGGCCCAGCCAACCCAGGTTCAATGAGTGGCTCTGGCAACTGACGGAGTGGCAGGGAAGGGATCGGGAGGATGCTAATTGATATGCTTCGTAAGGGGGAAGTGCCCCAAAGAGTGGAGTTTTCCTCGGACATAAAAACTATGATCATGGTGAGTGGGGAAAGGGAAGTGGGTTGGTCATAAAAAAATACCCAGAACAGAAGCACAGATGAGCCCCAAAAAAACTCTCAGACTCCATGACTGCCCCAGCAAAACAACAGATTAAGTCCAGGGGGGTTGAAGAGTAGCTCGTAGCCCTGGGTATCTGACCACTAACAATGAGGTCCAAGGGGGCAAAAAAATTGCTTAACCTTTCTAAACTCATCTGTATTATCCAAATACTTTTTTATTTTCCCTTTAGCAATCTGCAGTTGTTCCTGTTCTGTGAGATTCCTCTTTTTCTGCAATACTTGAACCCTTGTAAATAATTATTCTGTACTACTTTTATCTCTTTTAAATAATTCTTAATTGTTTCCCATATCTTTTTTCTCTTATTTCTACCCTATCTTAAACTCAATTTTCATTTTATCCCACTAATTAGTTATCTCTTCTGAAAAAAATATACATCTGCCCCAATTACACTTTGGCCATTTCCACTACTTATTCCTTAAGTTCCTCTCTTTTTAACAGGTAGGTAGTAAAACATCCCGCATCTTAAACTTTGTTTCATCAGTGCATGATCTGAAATAGTTATTGGATGTGTCAAAGCTTTCAGTTAAACACACATGCTTCTGTGAAATATAAATTCTATCTATTCTATCCCAGTTGTTGCAGCTTGGGGAATATGTAAATCAGTAACACTACTGCTCCATGAAAGGAGATTCTCCGAGCCTCAACTCCCAAAGACTTGATTCCCTGATAGTGCTAGCAGCATTGCTGTAGAATAGTGCAGGCACTAAATGCTATTTCTGAATGTTTATCCCTTCCCCCACCTTGTACTGTAACTGTGGAGTTGATTATTTTTATTAGCAAGGGTGTGAGGGCACAAAGGGACTTGACCCCTGCAAAAAAAAAAAAAAAAAAACAGTGTTCTGGGGAAGATATTTTCAGTACGTTGTCTTTTGGGGAGTACAGGCTTGTGAGATTGTGATTCATCCAATTATTGTGGAAGCATGTACATTCTGCCAGATTTCCTACTACTGAATTCACACCTTCCATAACAAATATTCTCATAAGTCTCTTCTGAAATCTACCCCCTCTTTTGTTATATTTTCCCTACTAGGCCCCCCCGATACATCCTTAATGTTGCAAATTAACATTTTCTCCCAAAAGTTTAAGCTCCACAATAGTAGTTTTTGGTAAAATACAACTACATGCCAGCATAATCTCCCTCCCCTGCCAATAGTCTTTTACTATCACAAATCTAACATGTATTACCCTTTTTTCTTTTATCATTATTGGAGGCTCTATAGCAATCAGTATTACTCCCTTTTCCTTTGTCCCTAATGTTCTGATGAATGTCCATCCTAAAATCCTCTTTTAGAAAATTACATGATCATTTATATCTAAATGTGTTTCCTGCAACATTGCTATTTGCACCTTGCATTTCTTGATACAACCCAGTAATCTAATTTTTGTCTATACCTGTAAGGCCATTTATATGCCATGATAATATGTACAGAGTAGCCATTATGATAGTTATTTCCACCTATTATACATGACATTTCTTTTGGCTTACATGTACACACTAATCATTGGCAGGCTGATCTGTTATGCATTTGCTTCATATCATCTCCATTTAAACCCTCGTCACATTTTTCAAGACTTTTTCCTTCCATGAAAACATTCAATAAAAAAAAAACTAAATAGATTTTCAGACCCCTGTTAATTCTGTTAAAGTTCATACAAAATGCCAGTCTCCACAAAGCCAAAGTCCTTCTCAGAGCCCCTTTTCAGCTACAGCAGACATGGTTCACAGTGTTTCATCTATGCCTGGACAGCCTTTTGGATCTATCCTGTATCAAAAATTCCTCTATACCACCACTCTGACAAACTTCAGCCAGATATTCATTTGCCCAAACTCACAGCTTGGCTTCCGCAGTTCCACTGATTGTCAGTAATGCATCCATTTCCATCAGAGTAATATAGATACTTTCGTCTCACCCACAAGACTTACAAGAAAACTAGACTTGTTTCTCTGTATAGGCTTCACAAGAAGGTGCTATTTCTCCTTTCATTTCCTAACTCATCTCTTCTGAACTACTTTTTCTTAGATCTTTGATTTTGCCTCAATTAATTTTCTGTCAATGTCCATCTTGCAACTCTTTCCAACTTCCATTAAGGGTTAGACTTTTCTTCTCTGGTTTCCCTTATAGTAAATACAGACTTCCTTAAAGGAACATTTATTTTCAGACCTTCCATTCAAGGAAGGGTATTCTGCAGCTGAACATGATATTTTGCTTCATTTACCAAAGAGATTATATGGGTAGGAAGACCTTTATTTCATCAAGTGTAGCAATTTCCCAGGCATCTGTGGCTAAATGACAGTCTTAGGTGCTTACACAGGGTCCACCCATTGGGACTACTACCAAAAGCACTAATGGAGAGAGAAAAAAACAGTCAAGCTGATCCCAGGTCTGATTTAGTTCACCACAAGAACTTTAACTTCTTGTTGGAAAAGCTTACCCATCCTCAATATAAACTAGCTTCATCTGCAGATTTAAATACCTATCCTGAAAAAACTGTTTTTGCAGTAGTTGTTAACTCCATTGGGAATATTTCTGAGCTTCATGCTCTTTTTGTTAGTAGCACTTTATGGTGTTTCACTTAGAACTAACTCACTCCTTCATGCCTAAGTGGACAATGGGTATTAGTCATAACCAATGTTTCTGAAGTAATCCTTCCATCTTAGCTGACGGAGAGGACTTAGGACCACCCAGGTTCTAGAAACTTGGCAAAGAAATCTTTTGCAGGCTACAAGCCTCTTCTCTCTTTTTATGGTCTCTCTTGCTGGGCCTAAAGCTCATATGAAGAAGCATCATCAGACTATCCTTTTGTTTCTTAGTTACAATCTAATTTTTGGATTTTGGTTTCATTATCATAAGTGCAAGAGTCTTGTCCTGTGCATCAGATCAGTCTTTTCTTTTTGTATTTTATTGAATTTTCTTCAGACTTTTCCCCTTCTGCTGCCCACTTGGTGTGTCTTCTTTGCCAAATATGTTTTCTTTAGTTATCTTTGCTTCACCGGTTATTTGGGGGTTTATGCATAGGTGACCACACTACCCAAGTGATTTTACTTGTTTATTGGTTGCTAGTTGATTTTAAGGAATTATTTTGTATATAAAGCTGTCACTATTCCACTGGCATATTGGGACTACATCATTTGCTTTTGGGTTGGGGGGGTTGTATTGTCTGCATTTTCTTATTTTAATTTTGTGTGGATATCTAATAGGAGTTTCCAAAGTGCTTTTCATTTACATAGGGCACTCAAAGATTTTAAGAAATGCAAACATGGTAATGAGTTTTTCCATAAGGGCAGTCACACCTCTGTGTGTAATTTACTGAAAGAAATGAGATTCTGCAGCTGAATGTGATATTTTGCTTCTTTTACCAATGAGATTATAATGGTAGGAAGAACATGTTTTATTTGGTCCAGTACAACAATTTCACAGGCATCTCTGGCTAAGTAGCAGCCTCACATGCTTTCACTGGGTTAACCCAATGAGTCTACAGCAAAAACTTCTGACAGAGATAGAAAAATAGTCAGCATGACCCCAGGTCTGATGCCTAGTTAGAAATATAAATTCAGAGACCATGAGCCAAAAGGGGGGGGGGGCAGGCATAGACCCAAGGGACTTATGAGATGGATAAGTCTTCCAAGTTGGCCAAAATGTTTAAGCATGTAGGGAGGAGAGAAATTTCACCCTCAGGACTATAGAGGATTACAGGTTCTGTGGTATCCGAGTATTCACCTACCACAAAGGACAGCAGACAACATTTCTGTGGTTACTGACACTTGAACACAATACTTTATCTTCACCTGGGTTTCCTCATCCAGGTCTATACATTCTTAGTGCAAACTCTGGGACTCAATTTTGGTAAAGTGGCAGTAGAATTATTGCTAAAGTAATGCCAGTATTTCTTTAACAGATGTTCACCAGGACATTCCAAGATGGCTGCACACTGATCAACAACTTAACTTCAGTTCTCCCAGTGTGAAAAAGAAACTGAAAGACAAGGGCCAGGAACTGTGTCACTTTTGGTAAATTCAGTTACTGACTATTACGTACACTGCCTAGATGACAGCAAAGAAGAAACTAAGAGAGCCTGAAAGAAAATAAACTAGACAAGGTGAAAACACCGACTGGAAGAATCTTGCAGCTATTCAGCAAAAAGCAGTTCAAGTCCCAGCTTTGGTGCAAGACATGGCTTTCAGTAATCAAGAGGAAAAAATAAGTCAAATGTTCTCAGTACTGATTAAAATGAATGAAATACTGAAGGAGTATGTCAACTCAAATAGCAAGGGGCTGGAAAAATGAAGAAGCTTTAAACAGATAGTCATATGAGCTGATAAACTGCAAAAATCAGCTCTCAAAATAAAGAAAAGGTTGGCTGATTATGAGACTGCTCAAAAGAGATGTTTCAAAAAATTGTAGAATTAAAGGACAAAGCACATAATGAAAACCTGAGATTTTTTTTCTGTACCAGAGAAACTAGAAGGAACAGATAGTAAAATAAGCAACTGCACTGGTATTCCACAGCAGGATCTGTTAATTGAAAAGGCACATCATGTGTATGCTCCAAACATGGTATGAGAAAGCAGCTAAGACCTGTATAAGTAAGGATGCAATCCTACCAGCATAAGGAGTCGTTCCTGTCAAACGTGTGGAAAAAGGCAACGTATTAAAAGTTGGAGACAGCTGAATGTTTGTGGAAAATTATTATTCACTGTACACCAGGCAGAAGACAGTTTTATTCCAGCAATCATGGAATCTTGAGAGACAGTTCTAAGATTCAAGATACAGTATCCAGCTATCTTCACAACATTTTTTCCCTGAAGGATCAAAGTTTATTTGATGCAGAACAAAGGAGAAAATACAAAAATTTGTCTCACAAAAAATATATCATCATGCAGAAGTCAACTCTGGTTCTCATACTTCTGATCGTAGAGCACATGGAGGGACTGCCAGTGAAACCTTTTCCAATGGAAAATGCTTGCGAGACCAAGGAAAGCAGAAGAGTTGACTAGAAAAATCAGGACTACCTTGCAACTGAACCAGAGTCTGGAGTTGGGAGATGGAGATGAACAGGAAGAAGACAAGCAGCGTGAAAATTAGTGAATAAATGTGAGATTATAAAGCATCAGTCACATTTGTGGAATGTTGCTCTACCACAAAAAATGGAATGAATGCATTTTTACTGAGTTTGCTAAACTTGCCAGAAACTGAAAGGCATTTGTCGCACTTCATGTCATTAATGTTTGGAAGGACACTAAGGAGAGAGGAAAAAACTGTAAGGAAAACAATTTCTGTTCTTAACAGTATTTCTATAAAAGTTTTCATGATATAAATTGCAGGTTTTACAGTATAGCATTTTTAGTTATTGTATGTGATATAGATACTAAGCAGATATCTTTTTTTTCTATTTCATATTAAGAGATGTAGGCATTACAATGCAAAAAGAGAAAAAAAGGCTAGACAAAGCATGTTTAAGATAGGCTGTAATTCTGAATTGTTGAGGTGGGGGATGGTTGCAAAAGAATACAGATCATAATATATGCAAAGCTATGTTTTTTTTCTTACTTTTGCATAGGTGAATGTCTGGATTAAGACCCTTGGCTTAATCTAATAAGTGTTAAGTGGAAACAAATAAATAAGAGAACACTGAATATAAAGAAAAGTGTTCTTTCAGCAATAAAGTTCCATTTTTTTGGTATATAACATTAATGAAGATAAAACAAATGCTATAGCTGTAAACTATATACCCACAAATTAATTGGTTCAGCAATACTCATATTTATGGGAACATGATAAAATGCAGTTTTTAGGAGTATGGGTTAAAAAAGATTGTGTTATGGCAGCTAAGGATTGTGAGAAGAGACGAAACAAAATATAATATAGAAACTGAAACCTCTTGCCTATGGATATGGATAGCAAGATACAAGCAGTCACAATGTTTTGGCCCCTTTAGTTTTATACACAGGTCAGGCATATTTTTATCAACCAGAGGAGAAGTTGTGTCCCATTCTGTGGAAGTTGCTTGTATGATGAAAGCTGCAAGTAAAACTGTTAATACTCTAAACTGAGTTTTCTTGTCTCTGACACCCTGGTTTTTGGTGGTATTTTGCTCTATATTCCTAAAGTAGTACAAGGTATACTTAGAACTAAATCAACATGGGAATGTGGAAAGGAGGTTCTGCTGATAGAAATGACTACAATAAGGGGTACAGAGAATAGACAAGAGGAGCTGGAATTTACTGGAGGAAGCTGGCAAAGAAATCAATGTATTGGGAATAATTAGAGAGGGAAAGATAATAGAATGGGAAGAGGCCAAAAAGATATTTGGATTGCAGGCTAGAGACTGCCTTCCCTATCAGGGATTAATATCAGAGTGTAGGCAAAGAGAAAGGGATAGGGGACTCCTATGTAAAACACCTGTACTGGCTGAGATTTTAGTTGAATTGACAACAGAAGTTGTTAAAACAGGGATAATTAGAGGGGCATATAAAATATTGAATGATGGCTAAAAGAATAAATCAGAGGAGGTCAGAAAACATTCCCCAGGATTTAATAAACTCTGTGTAGGCACCATGTACAGTCTACATGGAATGTATCCATGTACATGGCCATGGTTCTCCCTCAACAACGCGCCATGCATATTAATGGTTGCTCACTGCCGTGGGACAGGACAGGACAGGGATATTGAATCAGTGTAGGGAGATGTGTAGAGGCTACCCGTGGCTGTGGATGCATGGTCAGATGTTATGTATAGGGTGTGACTCCCTGTAATGCACCTCACCACTGTTGCAATGTTGTGAATTGTGTTAAATGTGTAATATACAAGTAATATGTTTTTTTGTTTGTTTGTTTTTTTTCTTAATTATTTTACTGCATCTTTGAGTGAAGTTGAGCACAGCAATGCCAAGTTGTGCTTACATATAGACAGCTGACACATGATACACATGTAAAAATAGAAACCAGATGTAATCAATTATCATAATTAATTATTTTATTTTTCCGTTGTAATTTTTTTTTAATTGCCATTTGTGCAGCATGGCACGGAGCGCTACAGAGCCAAGCACCGCTTATACATACATAGCCGACACCTGCCAGACATCTAAAAATAGAAACTGGATGCAATTAATTATTTATTTATAGGTTTGTTTGCATGGTGTGGCAAGGTGCTCAGCAATGCTAACAGGTAGTCTCGTAGTATAAGTGAAGGTATACTAGTTTTCATAATATCCAATTAGCTAAATGGGTACAGTTACAGCCTTATGCACAGTAGGTCCTGCATTCAAGTTTGTAGCAGGCAGAACATGTTTGTAATTTAATAACAAAATTGTGAAATATGGCACTGCTGCAATCTGCTAAGCTTTGCTCAACCATGCTAAGCACTGCATAAACATGCTAATGGCTACCAATGTTTGCACGGTGCTAAGCTTTGCTAACACCATGGTTATGCAAGTTTTCACACTGCTCAGCTCTGCTTAGCTGATTTGTGAGCTGCTAAGTGATGTGGCACTTTTTGAATGTTGCTCAGTGATGTGTAAGGGCAGGAAAACAGGCTATATTAAGCGCAATAGGCAGGAATTCTGCACCATTCATTGGAGTTCAATCGACTGTTGATATGGCAGGTGGTGCTGGTGAAGGTGCACACTTTCGGTTGCAGAAGTGGAGTATGCAGGAGTCCAGGGTCATGGTTGGGCTCCTGGTAAAAAAAAAAAAAAAAAAAACCATGAAACTAGGCTGCTGCAGGGTTGTTTCCAGGGCTCAGAGTATAAGGTGGAGGCATGGGACCATTTGGCCACGGAACTCACCAGTGTTACTGGTATCCCCTGTACAGGTGAGCAGTGTTGTCACCATTATGATGACTTGAAGAGGAGAAAGAGGGGAACCTTGGACACCTGGGCCCAAGAAGCTATAGCAGGGAATGCCTCACAAATATGTAAGTAATTTTTCCTCTGTTTTACCAATATGCAAGCTGAATCTCTGCAAAACTGGTATGCATAATTGTGTGCTTCTCTCGCAAGAGCTGCAGCTGAGAGGGCTCGCAATGTTGAGTCCCATGCCGGGTGCCTGGCCAGGTTGCTCTGTGACTGTGGTAAGTACGGATGTATTATGCTAACTGTAGTGCAATAAGCAAGAAAGAGTAAAATGTCTACTGTAATAAAGTATACACGAGAAAAACTGTAGTGCAATAAATGAACAATAACAACTGTAGAGCAATAATACCAATCACAATAAGCAAAATGGTGTACAGCAGGATTGTGTTGCATGCATTGATCGTCTATGGTAAGGTTGGTGCAGTCAAGTGCAACACTGTAATAGCTGTAGAATGCAAAAGTAATGTCCTGAAAACTGTATTGCTTAACTTATAGTACTGTCCAAGGCTGTCTCCGGGCCAATATCAGTCACATAATGGTCTCTGTTCCTCCTACTTCAGGTAAGAAAGGTATATGTGTGAAATAGCCCACTTTATGGGCAGATATTGTGTGTGGACGTCACAGATATTTCAAAGCAGTACCAATAAAAAGTGTTCACCAGCATTGTTGATTCTAAAATAAAGTTGTATTAATATATGCAGTACCGTTGTATTCCATGCATGTGTTTTATACAGTCACTGCAGTCAATTATAACACTGTAATAGTTCTAGAATACAAGATGAATGTCCTGTAACTTGTATTGCTCAGCTCATAGTATGGTTCCAGGTTATCTGTGGGCCAGTGTCAGTCACTCAGTAGTCAGCAGTGACTCAGTAGCTCAGTCTGTAAAATGTCCTATACACAGTACATTTTTCCACACACAGTCTTGGGTTCAAATACAGTGGTGTGTAGCACTAAATTTTCAGTATCAGTCATGTAATGCTCACATTTTCTCTTTACCCAGAAACAAAAGGTATATGGGTGAGGTAGCTCATATTTTGAGCAGATACTGTGTTTAGATTTCATAGAAGTTTAAAATCAATAGCAAGAAAGTGTTCACCAGCTTTCTTGATTCATAAATCTGTTTATTTGCAGTATGACTGCATTCCTTGCATATCTGTACTAAGTTGCTGCATTCAATTAGTACATTATTTGCAGATGACCCCTGCAGTCACAGCTATTGTTATGCCTCCCAACTAAGCCATGACAACTGTCTAGTTTATGTACTGTACACAAACATGCCTCTCAAGTGTCACAATTTCTTGTAATTAAAACTGCCTAATCCATCTGTCACAGGATTACCAGAGAAAGACTACATGGAATGCAATGTATTACCAAATCTGCTTACAGAACATCTTGGTAGTTATATAAGTCCACATTATGTGAAACTGTTACCTGTAGTTGTGTACCTGCATTTGTCATTGCTTGACCCATACTAACAGCTTGAGAGGCATGTATGTGCTATATCAGCTATAGGAGAATTGTAGTCACTGTACCAAAACTGACAGGACACACCTGTAGAGTATTTATCATCAGTGTTTTCAGGAATATAATCTGCAATGCCACTAATGGAATATGTGTGTCTCTCTCTCTGTCTGTCTCTCTCTCTCACCCTTTATCTTCATGTATTTATTATTATGATTTAATATTAACATATGTTGTTAAATTAATGTTATTTTGCAAAATGTGATGTAATATTGTGTGTTATGATTCACTATTAATGTACTTTGTTAAACTATTTTGTTGCCCTTATGGCTTACTTCTTACTGGCATGCGGTTACCATACTGACTGTTATGTTATTTACTGTTGTGTTACACATACTATACATTAATATGTGTATTTGTATGAATTAAAATGATGTTCCATTCTGTTAATACTAACAGTGGTTTGGTTATTACTAACCTTAACCTATTGCTATACCTCTGTCACCACAGCACGTCAAGGTAGGCCAGTTCTGACTGATCCCACTACCTTGCCTCAACTGGCCATGGCACCGGGTCCCAGCATTTCTGGGAACCAGACTGGTAATGCCCTCTCTGTTGCCCCTACACTACCTGCAGTGCCAGGTAGTACCGCCCCGGGGGGGGTCCAGCCCCCCTCTGGGAGTGGTTGTGGAGGGAGTGTTGCTACCCGTAATGAGCTACCAGTTTTGGAGTGCAGGATAATCTACCATGGGTTTGACCACCACCTGTGCCAGACTGAGGGCATGCTGGCCAACCTGGTGGGAAAGCCTTGCCCCAGTGCCCAGCCTCCAGCACTGCCACCCTCAGGGTAATGAAGGAGCAGTGCCGACAGGCCCATGGGTGGGGATGTGAGTCACGCTGCTGCTGTCTGGAGGCACGTGGGACTTGGATTCCACAATACCCTCCCTCTCCAAGGTGTAAACCCCCTCTTGTGTCACACACCACCCCCATCTGTTATCTTGTCTGTCTGAAAATGCATCCTCACCTACCCAATTTACCTCCCCACACATACCTATCTCCCTTCCCCAACATTCCACTCACACCTTAAAAAAGAAAAAATGGGTACCTGTCTCAAAAAAAAAAAATCGCCCCATACATAGCTCTCCATTCTGCCCAAGTGTCTACTGGACACAAGTAATTTGGTCCAATTGGCTTGATAATGCAGTTATGTTTTCCTCACCCCCCTCTCTCTCTGTCTCTCTCTGGGTGAGAGTTCAAATCTATCTACATATTCTGTCAAAGCAAAGTGCATGGTTGTTGCTGTACAAGAAATGGATAGCTATGGTTCTTTCCTACACTCTTCCTGCATATTCCTACCTGCCTTCCATTGTTTTTCCCCCTGCTTGCACCCCATTTCACCACTTTTGTATCAACCCAATTTTTCCTTTCTTTATATTTTTTTACCATGATGCTGCATGGTGCGCCAAGTCATGCAGCTTTCCTAAGCTCAGCTAAATAGAGCTATATTGATTATATGTGTGCTTAAAATTATGTTACACATTTACAAAATAAACACTTGTCCCATGTATCAAACCCAAGACCATCGCACCTGCAGACCAGTGTATTAACCTGCCACTCCATGCAACTCTTACTTAAAATTGCTTTAGAAAAAAAAAACATAGTAATTGCCAGTTACAGTCACTAAGCGCATTAAGCACATCTGCGTGACATGCCACACAAACTTGAATAAAAATTAATGGAAAACATGGGAGTGTTCCTGGGACTCTGGTGCAATAGTACACCACTACAAAGCCAAAAACATAATAATGGATGTAAGTGAGGCCTCTGATAGCAGGTATTTGTGCCCTTTTATCAGCAACATGTAGAAAGACACCTGCTAAGGCATGAATGGCAAAATACATGTGCAGCTGGGATCCTGGTACTGAAATTCATCCATATAAGGCCTTGCACATAATGATGGATATAGAACATGATTGTCACAGACTAAGTGTGCACATATGTCTTGCAAATACACCTGCTGCAGCAGTGACTCAGTAGCTTAGTCTGTTAAATGCCTCATTAACAGCATATTTTTGCCACACAGTCCTGAGTTCAAATCCAGTGGTGTGTAGCAATGAATTTTCAGTATTGTGAAGCCAGCAATTAATGATACAGTCATGCACTCTTTATCCCTGCAATGCATGTCAAATGAATTGACTGCTTTTAACTGATGGAAGTCACAGGCCTGCAGGTAGGCACACACTTCATGTATCCGTATAGCAAATGTATATGTGCATACATTTTCACATCATGCAGTAATATGCATTCACAGAGAATGTCAACTCAGGTACTCCAAATAAGGGCCATTAATATCAGAGTGCGCCACAGAATCCTTTCAGAGTCACAGTGCAGATTACCCCAGCTGAACAACGATCATACACATTTGAAGTCCCTGCTTGTAACAAGGATTGCCTAGATACAGGCTGCAAATTGCTACCAGACTGTAATATACTGCCTGGCAGATGTCCAAATATATACTCCATCTTGCTCAAGGTCACACCAAACATGTTGCCTAGTACTCTGTTAATGATACTGATGTTAACATACTTAACTTAAACACATGCCTTCATTGGAGTGTAGAGGGTACTCTCACTCTGGGCCTGACTCTACAACAAGGCTGACAAAACTGGTAGTCTTAAGGTGGCTGACATCATCAGGCCTTGTAGAAGAGGGAAGTTTGGAAGCCAGCAGCAGGTTACAGGCCCAAAAAGTGCATAACCATTGCAGATGGATTGAACATTAGAGCATGTCCATTGTTTTGCAAGGGAATATACACATACAGACATGCACCAAGTGGGCTGGAGTGAGATTAGAACCCCTACCTATCTAGTCTTATACAGTACAGATCACAGTACTTATCTCACATGCCACAGATTAAGTCTGTGATTGCAGGCACAGTACTTGTGCATTACACAAACTAGGCTTGTGTTGAACAGCATCTGTAGCCTGCAGAGTGATATTGCTTTGTACTGTTATCTGCGTCTAGTATCCTAGCAGTAAGATAACTGTTTTTATCCTAGCTGTGTGTATACAGTTACCAGTAGGGGCATATGTGGCTGCTTGCAGTTACATAGGTGAACCTGTGGGCAGGGACAATGTGCCCAGTCCATATGTGTGTTGACAACATTGTGCATTACACCACCTGCTCACCTGTGTCTGTCTACATGGTGAGAGGCAGAAGGCACAGGGGTGTGTAGGTAAGTGGATTATGTACTGTTGTGCCCTTAGTTTGTATCCTTTGAGCAACAGGATGGCTGTGTGATAGCGCAGATTTACTCACCATTATTAGGGTATATCAGACAATACAGACATCCACACACACATTTCTGTATATAACAGGGATATATATATAAATGTAGCTGTGTGTGTGTATACTATGTATAGGTGTTATATGTAATGGGGGGAGTGTATGTATCATTTTAATATCTATAGCTATATATATATCAGTATATATCTATTTGACACTACATAACAATAGATATACTATGCATGTAACAGATAGATATGCATACGTATATGTCTGTATATATAGACATTTTTACATAACAGGTCATTTTGATGAAGGGGAAACAGAATTGTGCTCATTTTAACTGTGTCTGGGCATGACCAATAGGATTGTCAGTACTTATAAAGTGACTCCAGTCTACACATACCTGTATTCCAGTCCAGGATTGTGTATGTTACAGACATTAACATCTGTCCCTGTTTCTGTAGTACAACACTTCACTCAAAATGTCCACGGCATTCCCCAGCCATGTGCTGTACTTAATATATGACTGAGGTTGGTAATATTACACCACCAGCAGACTAACAGTCTGCATAGTTCAGAACAGTCCTGAGTTTCACAGAATGTCCAGAGTTTTGCCTCATATGTTTGTTCTGTTCCTCATACATTTGTGATATACTGGTGAAATATTGAAAACTGACGTCACTACATTATACTAAATACACATAAACATTTATGTTTCAGACTTTATATCCTTCAGAAAATACATAATGCAATACCTTTAATTCTAGCAACTTTCTAGATTTATGAGAACAATATTTAAAATCTTTCTGGCTTTGTTCAGATTTCTTGCACTAAGAGGTTGAGAGGTATGACAGTCTGTAAAAACACCAACATAGTACTACCACACATGCAAAAGATGTGACTAACTCCAGATTAGAACCATCAACACCATCATCCATGCTAGCTTCCCTAGTCCAGTGAGCCACACAGTTCGCCAGACAGAGAGGAGTCATTCATCACACAATCAACAGCATAAACATGGCTATCCTTCATGAAGAGAGGTATACAAGGTGTGAGCGGTATTTATTTATTTATTTATTTATCTATCGCATTGTTTACCGGGAAAGTCCACTGGGCCTTGGAAAGCCCATTTTCAGTGGAGGCCCAGGGAGAAAAGCTCCACATACAAATTATACAGAAAAAAGCTCCACATACAAATTACACAGAAAATACAATTTCAGTTACATAAATGGCTAGAAGGCTATACAATAGCAGGCATGGATTTTAAGATAACACAGTATAATGTACATGTCAGAGTTAACATTGTATTAACAATAAGTTCATAGGTTGGTACTAGGCTATTGGCCCTAGGGCCTATACAAGCCTAGCCATAACAATTCCCTGGCTATTTCTTCCCTGGACCCCTGTCTAGCAGGGCGACTGATGTGATCCCCGGGGTGAATTGCAGGGTGACTGATGTGATCCCCGGGGTGAATTTCCTATCTCCCATCCAATCATCAAGGTTCCTTTTGAAGAGGGCCAAAGAGGCACTCTGCTTGACATGTATTGGGAGTCTATTCCAGAGTCTGGGGAGTCTCTGGGTCAGGAACCTATCCCTCCAGCATGTTTTGTTCATTGTGATGACAAGGTTTAGATCCCTGGAGCATGCGTCTCTGAGGGATTGGGATTCCTTTAAGTGTAGCATGTCCAACAGCTCTGGGTTTGACACGGCCTTGTATGTTAAGCAGAGATTGCCTCTGAGTAGACGATATGCGACAGAATATAGGTGGAGTTTTTTTTAGATGGTCAGCATAGGGCATCTGCTTTAGGCCTGTGATTCTTTTAGTGAGGTATTTCTGTGGCCTTTCAAGTTGTTACAGATGTCTTGAGAGGTACATACCAAACGGGGCATTGTATTTTATAATGGGTCTAATGAGGGATGAGTACAGTGGGACAATGACCTCCTTTTTTCTGGATGAAAAGCCCTTAGTGATGAGGTGTGCCACATAGAAGGATTTCCTGACTGTTGTGGCGATGTGGTTATCGAAGGTGAGACCACTGTTCACCCGAGTCCCTAAGTCTCATCACACTTTCGGTGTTTAGTGTACATATTTTTCCCAAAGGGGATAACTATACCTTTCTTGGCACTGAGCTTGAGCCCATGGCTCTGGCACCAAGCATCTGTTTCTGTAAGGCCGTTTTGTAGAACATTCACATTATTTGGGGATTCAATAATGGTTCCCTGTTTACAGTCATCTGCTTACTTTGTTAGCCAGAGTCCCTTAGTGTTGGCCTGTACATCAGAGAAGTAGATGTGGGTAGCATAAGCTATGGAACCTTGCTGGCTATGCTTATGTAGGCCCTTGGGCTGATAGCCTAGTACCTACCTATGAACCTATAAGAGCTGTCCCAGGACTGAACCCTGAGGTACTCCACTTGTCTGGAGCTGGATTTGGAGTCAGCTACTTTTACAGTGTGGGTTCTGTCAGTAAGCCAGTTGGCAACCCATCGAGTGAAGCAGCTGGGAAGTGGATTGATGAGGAGAATAGTGCAAAAAAGACAGGGAGGAATAGGTTCAGGAGTGGTAGTAAGGTAGATATATATATATATATATATATAGAGAGAGAGAGAGAGGGTGAAGGTTGGGTAGTTAACAGGGTTAGGCACATCTGGGATGGATCTATGTTTCAGCCCTGAGATTACCTGGTCCACTGATATACCATAGCTGATTTTCTGTTAAAGCAGTTATATGCGTACACTGCTGTGTTAAGGGTGGGAGATCAACAGCACATGATTGGCTTGGGTGGACAGTTGTCCACTTATCATGCATGTCCACTGTTTAACAACTACTTTGGCTGATGTCATGAATATTCCAACCATGAGGCTTAGTGACTATTAAGGAACACATACTATTGGACTGGGTATCTGTAGTCCCATGTGGATGTTACATATGTCCAAATAGTCCACTATATTTCCTTGCATAACAGCAGCAGATCCATGCATACAATACCACATTATAGTAATCCTTACAATTAGTGTGCAGGTTAGAGACTTACCTTGTGAATGCAGCAGTTGTTCAGAGCTGACTCTGTGTGATGCAAGCAGTACACAGCCAATACATGGATAGGTACAGGTTGTGTAGGTTGCCTGGCATCAGCTATTTTAATATATGTATGTGAGTGGGAGTAAGGTGTCAATCCCTAGGGCCCTAGGTTGTCAGTGAATGTGTTATGTTTTGTCTCTTAGCCAATGCCAGGGCAAACTTGGCATGCCTACGTCTGCGTACAGGGACATAATCAGATGGCTCCTCCTCCAAGTCCTACTGTGAGTGTGGCTGTGGTGACCTAGGCACTGGTGGGGTGGCTGTGTATCCCTTCTCTTTGCTGATCCTGCTGCAGCTGTTTCTGCAGGATCATATTGTGTAGCATGGCACATACTGTGAACATATGTGCACATGTGGCTGGAGAGTACTGCAGGGCTCCACCATATATATATAAAGGCACCGGAACCGTGACTTTAGCAGACCAGGAAATAATATCAGGATTCACAGCAATAGGGCAACACACAGAAGTACCACAGAAGTCACAGGAAAATAAAGTTAAATTTAAGTTGAATTTAATGAAGCGCTTTTCGTCTGTGGTGTACACAGACTTCCTCAGACAAAAAGTATTACAAACTACATTTAACTGAACAGCAGCTTAAATATCCAGCAGTATTAAGTCAAAGGTTCAATTAACCAATCAGGCACACCTTGAACCATGAATAAAAATTTAAAGTTAAAATGCAAGCTCACAGGACTTGAGTTCAATCACTCACATTATATTAAAATTAAAAATAAAACTAGACAATCATAAAATCAGCCAGTTGTTAGCCTATCATCTAAATAAACACTAGCCACTACCTGATATAAACAAGTACAAAACACAAAACAGTTAGAGTGTGTTACAAACTCATAAAGGCAAAAAGGCTATCTAACCAGGTTCTTAAGTTTAAGAAGGCTGCTAATAGAGCAGACTTCATTGCGACCTGGTAGAGCATAGCATTTAATCTAATTTGCCATCGCAATTCAGACGCCTCTAATAATAGGTGTACAGGGGCTCCTCTAATAGTGTCATGCATTTGTTCTATAACCATAAACTTAAAATGGTGGTCTTTATGCTGGATGATATGTTTAGCAAGAGCATTTTCATCTTTCGCTTTGTTAATTGCATATTGATGTTCGTAGATCCGATCTTTAAATCTACTCGGTTTTACCTACATAAAAACCTGTGCATTTTGGCATAATGCCACATAGACCACCATTTTAGAATTACAAGTGCATCTGCATCTAATGTCGTATCTAATATTATCAATGTCAAATCGGTTTGATTCAAGAATGTGACGACATTGATTGCAGTTTTGACATTTGAACATCCCAGAGTACGGGTACTCTGCGCTCAGGTTGTTCCAACAACATTTTCATATTTTACCCCTTCTATATGTAACCTCAGGTTTAACTCCCAGTTTGTTCAAAATTGCAAGGTTGGAACGGAACAAGTTCCAGTTCTTAGTAATGATGTCCATAATAGACCTACTACTTGGACAATATGTAAGAATTAATCTAGTGTTATTATTATTTATAGGAGTAGTTCCACCTATACATTCTAACCTAGACTCGGCCAACCCGGAAGAACTGATGTTCAGTATAGGTTTGTAAAACCCACTGGATCTTTTGTTAATCACCTCATTGACTAAGTTGTCTAATAAGTTAAGCGGATAGCCTCTATGAAGGAACATATTCTTAAGTAAGTCACATTCCCTAAGAAAGTCATCGTCCAGGCTCACCATCCGGGCTGCTCGTACGAGCTGACCCTTAGCCACAGACCTTTTTTGGTAGCTAGGATGGCAGCTACTAAAATGAAGAAAAGAATTAGAGTAGGTAGGCTTTCTATATATGCTGGCCACATATTTATTCAAGATGTCATTTTAGCCAACCATACGTCTAAATAGGCTATTGCCTCAGTGTTGAAGGAAGAGGTAAAAACTAAAAGTCAGTGGAGTTATTAAGTAAATTTAATAATAACAGGCTATCAGCTTCTTCACCCTCTAATAAAATAAAGATGTCATCCAGGTAGGTGTGGTACTTGATCATAGACACTACTACCGACTCATTGTTTAATATGTTCTCCCTTTCCCAGTATGACATCACTATGTTGGCCAAGCTGGCTCCATAGGACCCCATAGCCACCCCAGTTTTTGTAGATAGAAATTCTCTCCTAATAAAAATAGTTGTTATAAAGGATCAAGTCCAACAATTCAATCACAAGGGATATTTCATGGGGGCACCCTTACTCTTAAGGAAGAAGGCCACCCAGTCCAAAGCTATCTGCAAAGGTATACAAGTGTATAAATCCTTGACATCTATTGTCAGGAAATTGTACTCTCTACTGAATGGAATGTTGTTTAACTTATCAAGAAAAGACCAAGAGTCTTTACAGATTTGCTCTTCATCCTCAAGGTACTTCTGCAGGATAGTATCAACCAGCTTGGCACAAGGATATGTAGGAGAGCAGCCCATCAGCAGTGGCATAGGTGGATTAACAAGGTCCTTGTGGATCTTGGGTATACCAAAGATACAAGGGTACCTGGGAAATAATGTGGTAAGGTATTTGTGTTGACCTTGGTTAAGTCTACCCTCAAAAAACATTTAGTCGAAGGAGCTCTTAATTTTATGATATGCGTGGTTTACCTCAGACCTTGAACTAATCATATCATCATTAGACAATAGGCCCAACATCCTGTCAAAGTAGTCTAATTGATCAAAGACTACAACCCCACCACCTTTATCGGGTTTACAGATTCTTAAGGAATGTAACTTAACATATTCCAACAGGGTCATTTCAGACTTCCTAAATCGTTGGTACATTTACTTAAATGCAAATTACTATGTCTTAAATCAAGTTCACAAGTGGATTCAAACGCTTGTACTAATGGGTGCAGAGGTGGGTTAAACATGCTAGGGACAAACATATCAGATGGAGTATCATGACTGAAACCACGAGTTTCAAACAGCAGGTTAAAGTTCAATTTACGAGCAAACATCTTAATATCGATGATGGTGTTCACTAAATCGAACTTCTGTTGAGGTACATAGGTGTATCCCTTAGATAAAAGGTCGGCCAGTTCATCAGGGATCTTTTAAGGGGAAGCAACAGAAACAGTTTTTTCAGAGGCAGTAGATACCAGGAGTACCTATCACCTGGCTCTACCTCTGCTTCCTGGCCTTACTGAAGCCTCGGCTTGTGTGGTAAACGAGGTTCCTTGTGTGGTTTCACCTTTGCCTATTACTGATAACCTGCAGGATGTAGAGACTGATACTGTGGTTCCCCCCATTAACCAACGTATGGGCCCAGTTATTTCTACCAATCAACTTGGAGATTTTAATATCTTTAATTACTCCAACGTGCTGATCCCTGATGAACTGGCCGACCTTTTATCTAAGGGATACACCTATGTACCTCAACAGAAGTTCGATTTAGTGAACACCATCATCGATATTAAGATGTTTGCTCGTAAATTGAACTTTAACCTGCTGTTTGAAACTCGTGGTTTCAGTCATGATACTCCATCTGATATGTTTGTCCCTAGCATGTTTAACCCACCTCTGCACCCATTAGTACAAGCGTTTGAATCCACTTGTGAACTTGATTTAAGACATAGTAATTTGCATTTAAGTAAATGTACCAACGATTTAGGGAAGTCTGAAATGACCCTGTTGGAATATGTTAAGTTACATTCCTTAAGAATCTGTAAACCCAATAAAGGTGGTGGGGTTGTAGTCTTTGATCAATTAGACTACTTTGACAGGATGTTGGGCCTATTGTCTAATGATGCGTATATGATTAGTTCAAGGTCTGAGGTAAACCACGCATATCATAAAATTAAGAGCTCCTTGGACGAAATGTTTTTTGAGGGTAGACTTAACCAAGGTCAACACAAATACCTTACCACATTATTTCCCAGGTACCCTTGTATCTTTGGTATACCCAAGATCCACAAGGACCTTGTTAATCACCTATGCCCACTCGTTGATGGGCGCAGCTCTCCTACATATCCTTGTGCCAAGCTGGTTGATACTATCCTGCAGAAGTACCTTGAGGATGAAGAGCAAATCTGTAAAGACTCTTGGTCTTTTCTTGATAAGTTAAACAACATTCCATTCAGTAGAGAGTACAATTTCCTGACAATAGATGTCAAGGATTTATACACTTGTATACCTTTGCAGATAACTTTGGACTGGGTGGCCTTCTTCCTTAAGAGTAAGGGTGCCCGCCCATGAAATATCCCTTGTGATTGAATTGTTGGACTTGATCCTTTATAACAACTATTTTTATTAGGAGAGAATTTCTATCTACAAAAACTGGGGTGGCTATGGGGTCCCCTTGAGCCAGCTTGGCCAACATAGTGATGTCATACTGGGAAAGGGAGAACATATTAAACAATGAGTCGGTAGTAGTGTCTAAGATCAAGTACTACACCCGTTACCTGGATGACATCTTTATTTTATTAGAGGGTGAAGAAGCTGATAGCCTGTTATTATTAAATTTACTTAATAACTCCACTGACTTTTTAGTTTTTACCTCTTCCTTCAACACTGAGGCAATAGCCTATTTAGACGTATGGTTGGCGAAAAATGACATCTTGAATAAATATGTGGCCAGCATATATAGAAAGCCTACCTACTCTAATTCTTTTCTTCATTTTAGTAGCTGCCATCCTAGCTACCAAAAAAGGTCTGTGGCTAAGGGTCAGCTCATACGAGCAGCCCGGATGGTGAGCCTGGACGATGACTTTCTTAGGGAATGTGACTTACTTAAGAATATGTTCCTTCATAGAGGCTATCCGCTTAACTTATTAGACAACTTAGTCAATGAGGTGATTAACAAAAGATCCAGTGGGTTTTACAAACCTATACTGAACATCAGTTCTTCCGGGTTGGCCGAGTCTAGGTTAGAATGTATAGGTGGAACTACTCCTATAAATAATAACAACACTAGATTAATTCTTACATATTGTCCAAGTAGTAGGTCTATTATGGACATCATTACTAAGAACTGGAACTTGTTCCGTTCCAACCTTGCAATTTTGAACAAACTGGGAGTTAAACCTGAGGTTACATATAGAAGGGGTAAAATATGAAAATGTTGTTGGAACAACCTGAGCGCAGAGTACCCGTACTCTGGGATGTTCAAATGTCAAAACTGCAATCAATGTCGTCACATTCTTGAATCAAACCGATTTGACATTGATAATATTAGATACGACATTAGATGCAGATGCACTTGTAATTCTAAAATGGTGGTCTATGTGGCATTATGCCAAAAATGCACAGGTTTTATGTAGGTAAAACCGGCGTAGATTTAAAGATCGGATCTCTGAACATCAATATGCAATTAAAGCGAAAGATGAAAATGCTCTTGCTAAACATATCATCCAGCATAAAGACCACCATTTTAAGTTTATGGTTATAGAACAAATGCATGACACTATTAGAGGAGCCCCTGTACACCTATTATTAGAGGCGTCTGAATTGCGATGGCAAATTAGATTAAATGCCTATGCTCTACCAGGTCTCAATGAAGGCTGCTCTATTAGCAGCCTTCTTAAACTTAAGAACCTGGTTAGATAGTCTTTTTGCCTTTATGAGTTTGTAACACACTCTAACTGTTTTGTGTTTTGTACTTGTTTATATCAGGTAGTGGCTAGTGTTTATTTAGATGATAGGCTAACAACTGGCTGATTTTATGATTGTCTACTTTTACTTTTAATTTTAATATAATGTGAGTGATTGAACTCAAGTCCTGTGAGCTTGCGTTTTAACTTTAAATTTTTATTCATGGTTCAAGGTGTGCCTGATTGGTTAATTGAACCTTTGACTTAATACTGCTGGATATTTAAGCTGCTGTTCAGTTAAATGTAGTTTGTAATACTTTTTGTCTGAGGAAGTCTGTGTACACCACAGACGAAAAGCGCTTCATTAAATTCAACTTAAATTTAACTTTATTTTCCTGTGACTTCTGTGGTACTTCTGTGTGTTGCCCTATTGCTGTGAATCCTGATATTATTTCCTGGTTTGTGCTGCTTAGTACTTTAGCAGACCAAACCATGCTCTATGATGTTCCTAGTTTATGCACGTGTCTCATTATGGTGTTCTTCTATGGGTGTGTGTGCATTTCTGATAGGTGTCATCATCCATGGTTCGGTTCTAGTGTCCTGCATCCCCCAGTAAATGGCTGTGTGGGATGTCCCCCTAGAAAACATCTGGTATAGTTGTGATGCATGCCAGATACGGGAGTTGTGATAACTGCCAGGGCTGCCAGCACACACATTCATGATAATGCCCTGGGCATTGCACACAACCTGGCAGTTGATGGAGTGGTACCCCTTGCGGTTGACGTTGATTCTATCCTCCTCACCAGGTGTTTCCTTGATGTGTACATGAGTGCAATCTATGATACTCAGTACCTCAGGGTAGTGTGCTACACAGTAGAGGTGTTCCATATTGCTGGCCCTTGCCTCAGGGGGAGGGGAAAATAAATGTGCTCACTGGCATGTGGTAGCATGGTATCCAAGAACTGATGGAGTACCCTGAATGCTGATGCCTGTGAGACCCCCATCATGTCCCAAGTTGGTCTCCAGAAGGTACCTGTGGCTATTATCCAAAGGGCTACACATACCTTTGTTCCCAATGGGATGGGTTTCCCCTCTGTTGGCTCTGGGTCTGAGTTGAGGGCAGCAGAGTTCAGTGAGTTCTTGTAGTATGTCCCTGTCCACCCTGTAGCATTCTATAATCTCCAGCTCATGTTGCTCCTGGAAGGTTACTCTGGGCTTGAACTCTCTTCTCCCTCTCTGCCTAGGCCTATTGTCAGCAGCAGCATTGACTTCAGCATCTAGCACATACAGATGTAGCAAACCTGCAGCAACCCCTAGCATTCTTTCAGTTAAAATTCCCAAGTCTGTACTCCAATGGTGCAGAGTATGGAGAAAAAAATCAGATTGTAGGGTTTATGCATGCTTTGTAGGTGCTGAATGCATGCTTGGCTACCTATAATGCATTGCACTTGCCTAGTATATCATTAACATCATTTAATGGCCCTAGTTTAAGTTAAACAAGGGTCAAAACTAATTAATACATCATTGACTTTTAGATACTCTCAGCAGTGTGGCACTCCACACAAACACGCGCCCCATAGGTAAACAAAGCTTAGCAGTTAGTGGACGACCCCCCCCCCAGACTTCCACACTCAGCATGGCAGCACATGGCACAAACAGGAGCAGCTAAGCTCCATTCAGCTTAGTAGTTATTGAACACACCCTCTCCTGATGTCAGTCACTTCCTGTGAGGACACCAACATGGTTCTCTGCCTACAAGGAGGGGATATGCAGACATGTATAAAACAAATACCTTGTAGGAAATAGCTGAAAACCACCTGTAGTAGGACACGTTTAATGGTACTTCACAGAGTAAAATTCAATACAAAAAGTATACAAATCTCCAGTCAAGCGCTTTCATCCATGGAAATTCAGGACTTCATCAGAAAAACATACAAAAAGCTACAAATGATTTAAATAGTAAAACCAGCACTTCCCATCAATTAAAATTAGTGACATCATCACAACTTAAATGTCCATTATTGTTTAAAATCATGAACTAAAACAGTCATGTTAAAATAGATGATTTATATTTCAAAATAGGCATTAGGGAACAGCAATCATTATTACCCAGACTAGTGTTGGCATTTAACCTTAGTTGCCAAAAAATTCCATTGTTTCCAGTTCATTTTGCCAATGTCCCCCTTGACGTCTTCTTTCACTATCTGTAAAATACCAAATTGGAATCCTGCGCAAAGGGGAGAGTTTTCTAGGTGCCTAAATAGACCATTATTTTCATTTTTAGTTCTTATGGAGTATAAGTGCTCGTAAATACGTTTTCAAAAGGGTCTCTCAGTTTTCCCGACATAAAATTGTTGACATCCTGTACACACTGCAGTGTAAACCAGACCCCTTGATCCACAGTTTCCTGTGGCTAGTCTGACCATCATGGGAGGGTCCCCCACACAGATGTCACTCTCTTCCAGAATGTACCTACAGTAACCACAGGCACCACATTTAAACGTACCTTTAAAATTTCGATTATCCAGAGTCTTCAGGTGCTCCAACAAGTATTTCAAGTTAAAATTGGTTCTATACACAAACCTAGGGGTATTACCAACACTCTGGAAAATCTTACTATTACCCCTGAATATCACCCAGTTCTTCTCCAATATCTGTCTCACCTTACTGCTGATGTCACTGTATGTTAGAACCATAGATTGAACATATGACCCTTTGTCAACTTGTGAGTTGTTTTTCACAGCAAAGGTGTGTACCAAGCACCCGCAACCTGCTCACAAGTGTTGATAATCAAGTCCTTTGGGTACCCTCTGTCTAAAAAAAACTGAACAAAAGTTCCCACCTCGTACCTAAAAACCTCCAATTCAGAACACATCCTTGCCACCCTGACCATTTGGCCCTTAATGATGTTTTTTTTTCTTAACATGTCTATGGAAAACTCCCCTTTGCACAGGATTCCAATTTGGTATATTACAGATAGTGAAAGAAGACATCGGGCGTGTGTGTGTGTGTGGGGGGGCATTGGCAAAATAAACTGGACACAATGGAATTTTTTTTGGCAACTAAGGTTAAATACCAACATTATTCCAGGTGTTAATGATTGCTGTTCCCTAATGCCTATTTTGAAATATAAATCTACTATTTTAACATAACGGTTTTAGTTTCTGATTTTAAACCATACTGGACCTTTAAGTTTTGATGATGTCATTAATTTTAATTGATGAGAAGTGCTGCTTTTACTACTTAAATCATTTGTAGCTTTTTGTACGTTGTTCTGATGAAGTCCTGAATTTCCATGGACGAAAGTGCTTGACTGGAAATTTGTATTCTTTTTGTATTGAATTTTACTCTGTAAAGTACCATTAAACTTGTCCTACTACAGTTGGTTTTGGGGTATTTCCTAGGAGGTATTTGTGTACCTCATTGGCACACTGTTTGTTTTTATGGGATATGCAGACATGATTACCCCATTATGCTATTCAGTAACTCCACCTCATTTGCATAGGGATCCATGCTCACAGCCTGGAAACTACATGCTTCCAAGCCCTACCACGTTAGTAACAGCACACATGCACCATTGCAAATAGTCCATGCAGGGTCCTGTAATACATTTCTGTCTCATAATTTTATTTCCACATTATTTTTTTTAATTCTTTAAGGCATGTTTGAGCACTGTGGAGTGCTGCACAAACATGCCCAGATAATTAAAAACCTTTTTTTTTTATTTTAATATATTTTCTTTAACTTTTGAGACACACAGAGGATATTTTTACTCATCTGTGTGTGGCATGCCATTTCTGTGCATCTATCTACATTTTTACAGCCCCTTTTGTCCATCTACATTCCTATACATGGAATTTTTCCATGTGCACTATGGACACTGATATGAGGGCTGCCTATCTGCTTGCTGGCTCACTCTACCTGCCTTATTTACATGACATTCACCTGCTTATGAGGTGATTTGCATGCCACAGAACTTCCAGTGTTGACGTGTGCATGCGCGCCGCCCAGCAGTGCTTACTGGATCACAAACCTGCTTACTTTTATGTAAGCAGCGTGGCACAATGCCTACACAGTTTTAAAAAACAAGTGTTGGCTTTATTAAATTCCTCCCATTGAGAAGAGAGATTAGATAAGCAATTCATAAAGAAAGAATGGGAGGTCATATGAATGGCTCCCAAATATGCAACAGTCTAGATTTAGAATTTTGCTTGGAAGTATTCACACAAGTACTTTTATACCTGAAGCAGACTCCACAGAATTTTTCCTCAGGTAGATAGCAAATGTTGGAGGTGTGATGGGAAAGAAAGACACACCTGAGAGCATATATTTTTGGAGTGTAACTAGTTAGCAGACTATAAAAATTCTCTACAGAGTACTCTGTCAGAAACACTGGGTTAACAAACGTAACTAAGGAAATTATTTTTTTTTTTAACTGGGATACAGGAATTAAATTGCCTAGATACTGTATACTAAGGCCTTGTTAAGTTTACTTTTGGTGGCTGCCAAAAAAGCAATTACTAAAAAATGGAAATCAAAGTCTAAACCAACCGTAACTGAAGCAAAGAATATTGTAATAGAGATAAAGGAACAGGAAGTGGGATATTTAGAAAAGGGTAGGAGCTAATTACAAAGAAAAAAGTGGAAATTGTGGGAACAATACATACAGAAAATGTTTTGATGGAGAAATGAGGTTTAATAGAAGGCAGGAAAGGAACAATTTATGTAATGTTGAATTGATTATATTGTATAGAAGAATACATGTGATGCATAACGTTTGTAAATGTGAACTTGTTAATATGGTTTGTTTACTTGAAGTTGGCATGTCACAAGTGATAATTCAATAAAGGTGTTAAAAAAAAAAAAAAAAAAAAAAATGTTCATCCAAGCGCCTCCCACCAATTCACTGATCAGATAGTTTTTTTTTTTTTTTTTTTTACATTTCTAAAACTTAGCAGAGGTGCCTCCCTCCTCACCCACCTTCTACAGGCTCTCCCTCCCATAAATATACAATTACCATGGTCATTGTCAACAGATCTGTTGGCCCTCATAGGATTATCAACCATGGGACTGACTGCCTACATCTCAATTGAGCTGCCCACACATTTGATATGCACTTTGTTACCTTCAGTCTCCGGGATCAGGGTTATCTCTCATTTTCAACTTTGGGCATGGCATACTAAGTCCTGGCTATTTGTCAAAGTCGCCTTTTCATCCTGTGGGGTCAAACAGAGCCTTGATCAATGTTTGGAGTGGGCCTGGGGTAAGGTTTAGGATCAGTTTGTTTATGTTGGTCTCAGTCTTAGTAGTCACTGGTTTTGCTCCTGGTATCTTGGCTGTGGTGGTATTAGGGTCAATGTAAACCACAGCTTTAACTTATCCAGTTGATACAGTTGTCCCTGCAATTATGGCATGGGTGTGAACTTTGGCTAGAAGCCCATTAGCTGCTGTATCCTCCCATCCCCTTTCTAGACAGGATAGACAAACAGAAGGAAGGGTCTTTACAGAATGACACTTCCACCTTCAAGAGGAAGTCCCTCCCATGGCATAAAAGGAAGCTTCAACATAAGATGAGAAATGTACACTCCCTTAAAGCATCCTCCATGCCAGACATTGACAATGATGAGGGTTTGATTCTGCATCCCCAAGCTGATCCCAGATTTGCAGATTTCTTGGAACTGTTGAGTCAAAAGGTGGGCTAATTCTTAGACAAACTGTCATCTCCCAAATGCATCCTGTGAGACACCACACAGTCAGTTATCTCTCTGATGGTACAGTCAGCATAGGAAAAACCCTGATACTGTTGTAGATGTCCTGAGGAGACTGGACAACATCCTCTGCCTTCTCAGGGACTGTATATGCTGAATGGAGACTCTGAAACCAGACTCCATTACAATGGTAGTAGACTTGACAAACTCAACACAAATATCAGCAATAGAAAAAAAGAGTGAATCATATTTGCTGAAACTTCTTCTACCAAACCAAGGAAAAAGTCTTTTTTTTTTTTTGAAGGGTGCAAGTCCTTCCCTGCACTTCCAGATGTGGGGGAAGCCCATACCCCCAACTTATTTATATACCAACTCCAAGGTCACACAACATTGGAAGAAGTTGAGTACTCCATTATCAACAATGCAGTCTCACATATCTTGCCTTCATTAGGATCGTTGTTGATTAACTGACATGTTCTTCCAAGAGCCCTACTAATCTCCATCCATCAGACCAGGATTCCAGAGCAAAGGAAAGACTCAAGAAGCACATTTACATGTCCATTCCTTTTACTGTGAGAGAGAGTGGCAAGCTATATATCAAACATGCTCCAGTTCCAGTGAATATTGAGTGACATGATGAGCCAGTCACTGAAAGAGATGCCAAATGGAGGCCTGAAAATCAAGTTGTAATCTCAAATATCAACTATCTCTTCAGCTGTATACCTCATCATGCTCATAATTTAGTGTATGATGAGGGTAAGGGCAGCTGACATGGTTCTACACCTTCACACTTGACTGTGTCTTACCAGTTTTTCTGAGGACACAAAGGTGACCCCTTGTTGGAAATAATCAGCTAGGACTTAGAGGAACTCACATCAGGTGAGGTTCAGGCACGGCAACAGCAAAATGGAAAATTTGTAAGGAACTGCAGATGCTGTGGCAAGTTCCAGAAAGATCAGCCCAATGGCAACACAATTTGCAGCAACAAAAGCCCAGCAGTCTGCAGCCTAGTGGACAGCAGGTTGATGGTTATTTGTCCCTCCACTTGCCTACATAAATGGCAGTCATATGGGACAGATGTACACATATAGTAATAGCCAGAGGTTACACAATGCCAATTGTCATCCCATCAGAGGAGAGGTGCAATGAGTTTTTATCCCTTTTATAAAGCAGAGGGATCCAAGATGTCCTACCTGAGTTAAAAAAAAAAGTTGTGTTTTTAACTTTAAGCTCTTTTTAACCCCAAAGAAAACCATGAACCTCAGGCCCATTCTTCCATTCTCAATGTAAGTGGCTTCACCAGTTCATCCTAAAAGAATCCTTTTTGCATAGCTACAGTAAGTCCTTCCATGACTGTCAAAAGAGTAGATGTACTTTTTCTACCTCCAGCATATACCCCTACATTAAAATCTTAGGGGGTCCAGGAGAATTCTGCTTTTCCAGGTAAGAGCCAGTCACTACTCATTACAGATCCTCCCATTTTGTCTCATCTCAACTGCCAGAGTGCTCACCCATTGTATGCTGTAGTGGCTGCAAGGGGTGAAGGTCTTCATTCAGAGAACTGGCTCCTGGCCACCCTAACAATAACTCATTTACCATCAATGAGGGAATTCCTTACAAGTTTCTTCCAGTCCCAGGGAATTGCACTGAGTACCACAATGTTCCAGATGAAACCTGCATAGAGCCTCATATTCATCAGATGCATATTGAACATTATATGATGTAAACGATTTCTTCCCATGGACAGTATCTTTTTTTTTTTTTTTTTTTTTTTTTTAAGAAAGCAGAGGCCCAACAATTACTAACGTCAGTCTGCCTCCAGGCTCTATTGCTCACATCATCTAGTCGGATGATTCTTATGTGTAATTCTGCATGAGGGTGCTCCACGGGACCTTATGAGTGCAGTGGGGCAATCTGACTCAGGCCCTGAATTAACTAATGATGATGATCTCCAAAATTTGCACTGGTGACTGCATGCCCTGAACTAACCTCTGGGCAATCCTCTTCATGTTTCCACCCATGTCGTGGCTGTCACCATGTATACCTCTACTGTAGGAGGGTAGGGCATTGTCAAAGATAGATAGTTCAATGTGCATAGTACAATATACAGTGAAACAAACCAAGGCTGACATGCACATCAATGTACTAGAGATGAGGGC
Source organism: Protopterus annectens (assembly GCF_019279795.1). Taxonomy (NCBI): domain Eukaryota; kingdom Metazoa; phylum Chordata; order Ceratodontiformes; family Protopteridae; genus Protopterus; species Protopterus annectens. The sequence goes on along the minus strand of NC_056742.1, from coordinate 140,102,048 downwards.
AGTCTTCATGATTCTGCAGCTGTTACAAGATTCATAGGATCACAGATTATGCAGTTTTTAGACCATTACAAGCTTAGCAAGTAACCCATTTAATCTCCTACCCAGGATGCAATAGCTGCACACAACAGCAGAGTTACTGCATGTTATGTCAACATGCAAGGGAAAAAACAGTTAGCAGACAAGCTCTGCCACTTCTCCCTGATAATCCATGTGTGGTCTTTCAACTTGGTAGTGAGAAAAATGTTCCAATGCATTAAAGGCCCAAATAGCACATCCAGTCTTCTGATCTGCATGCATCACTGAACAATGCCAAAAGTAATAACTTCCAGTCCCTTACTGTGCCTCCCGGAAAATGCCCCAGGAACATTGTTCATATAGATGTGCTTCCCAGGGCTTGTTTATACCTTTCCTCATTTCCCTCAGTGCCAAAATTCATTCAGAAGGATAGACAGTGCAAAATCAAGATCATGGCTTGGTTTTATCTGTTAGTCCTCATCTTCTGAAGAAGCTAATCTATGTGAAACCCTCCAAAACTCTGCTAATATATCCACTATGTAAGCATCACCCAGATTTTCATGCTGAGACTAATCCAGTTCTGTTAATGGCCATTTACCCTTTATACCCTGACAGGGTGGTCTAGATCCTCACAACTGCCAAGAGATATAACAATAAGAAAAAATGCAAGATTATATGAACATCTTGCTGTATAGGATACTCAGAAAGTGCTAAATCCCTTTTGAGGCTCCTTTACTAGACACACCACACTACTAGCTCAGTTCTTTGGGTCTTGTTTGAGCAAATGATCCATCAAGGTACACTTAGCAGCCATTTCCAATTTTCGGCACTGAGCTAACTCCTTATTGTTGGCCTTCTTGAAGGTATGAAAGATCTTTTTAAAGGCAACTTTCCCATCTACCCCCCACTAAATGCTACTGTGTATCCCTGAGATCTTAACTTTGTCTTAAAGAAATAATCTCATCCCTTTTCGAACTGGGAACTTAAATCAGAACTGAAGTACATAGGTATATCCTTTTTGATGGTGATTACATTTGCCAGAAGAGTTTCCATACTGCAGGCTGAGTGCATTAAACTGTTGAATTTTACAAAGTGAATGTGTCTTTTTGCATCACTTTATCCTTCATGCCTAAGGTAGCCACAAATCTCAGCAGCAGACAGTACATATATCTACCTTGCTTCTTAGAATAATGCAACAGGGGAGAATATTTGATACCTGTATGGCCATGCACAGGCAATTTTGATTCAGTCTAGTTAGAAACAAAATGTTTAGAAAATAATCCCAGCTGTTTGTATTGTTCTCCAACAAGAAGCTACACACCATTTTTTTTTTCAAAACGTAGTCTAGCCAAGTAGTTGCACAGCTAAATTAAACAATGACGTGAGAAGTACAACAAAACTTTCCCCTCCAAACTGAAGGCTCACAGTACCACAGCAGTGTGAGTCTTTAAGGTCTTCTTTAGTAATGTGTCAGTGGATGATGACTGTGTCACAGCTACATGAGCTTTTCTGAATCTTTCACAGGACATGTGAGCTGAATGAGATATCTGGTTCTTGGTCTGCAGGCACTTGGGGCACGTTACCATGAGGGTTAGATGTACAGGTTACTACCCATCAGTGCAGATGTACAAAAATCACTTCAGACACAAAACTGATGTACTTACCATTATGTCAAATTTAACTGAATTCACTGCGTACTGTAGCAATGCCACCCAGATTATCCCTCCATCAGTGAAGAGAAGGACTAGCAGTATTAATGGTAGTGGTTGTTGTAGGGTTCAAATGAGCATGGATCACAACAGATCTGAAGAACAGATGTCCCATAAAAGCATTGAAGGTAAAGGAGTAGAGCTTGTAACCTGGGAAACGTGTCTGTAAAGTGTGTCTAGAGCCTCACAGGCCCTCAATCTTTCCTTATCAATGAAAGCAAGGCAGACCACTCAGATCAAGCATATTAAGTATATAACTTTTATATTAATCTTACATATTTCTTCCCTATTTGTACTACGTCAGGAAAGTACTTCAGTCTCAGATAACTGAGATTCAGTGTTGAGTACAGAGGTTGCACAGAAGGATAGCCATCTTTTAATTTTGTTTGCCAACACAAGATTGGTCAGACAGCAGCCAGACTCATTATTCAGGTGGTTATTTAAAAACACTGAGTTTTGTCACAGTAAGCATGGTGTGACCCTTCATACTATTCCCAGCCCCCATTCTACTAATGTAGTGGTCACTTCCACTGTATTTTTCCACACTCTCTTTAGACAAGATCTCTACAGAAGTTAACTTGTACTCAATACCTTTACAAGACATTGTTCCAGGTCTATGTGACACTTTAGTACAGAGGATGTTACAACAGGGATGTCTACATAGGAGGTTAAGCATGGTACTCAATCCTGTTGTTCACCTGCTTTGCCTTAGTTTACTGATGGCTAGTGTTTGGAGGAGTAAATCTACTGTCCTTTGTTATGACTGGATATAACAACTGTTTAGCATACCCCATAATGTTATCCTTCTCCATTTTTTTAAATATCTCCTGAGAAGGTGGTCTGAAGAGCAACTCCTTGCCCAGTGGTGCACTGAGGAGCTACGCCTTCACATTCTCTGGCAGGGGTTGTATCATCAAAGTGTCTCTCCTAACCAGCAACTGATCATGCATCAGGGCTGGATGCTACATCCAAATCATCATAATCACATCTGACAGCATGCCAACCACCAACATACTTGTCTGGGCAAGCCTGATAAGTTTTCCTATCTGGGCTGTATCAGGAACAACTTCCATAACATGTCTACCAAGTGATTGACTTAATACTGATATTCAGCCATATCAGTGATAAATCAGAGCCCTGAAAGACAGGGTTGCAGATGTGTAAACCTTCTTCACAAAACTTAGATACAGATTTATTGTTCATTAGGAAGACTATTTTGGGCAGGGACCACTTAAAACTCCTTGGCAACATTCAAGGCTATCACTACTGGATCGACCATTGGATACTTGTAGAAATACTTTCAAGGATCACAGACCCTGTAAAACCAGTGAGGATTTCTGAGAGTAGAAAGCCATGACTGTGGTGTCGAGGATGCAGTATTAAAGGCATCCTGAAAATGTTCTTCCAACCTAAAAGGTTCATGGATGTTATTTGGGAATCTGAGACCTCCCATTTTAAGTAATCATTCATTGAAGTCAGGATTCCTTCAAATCAGACACATTTTGGTGATGACCCATATGATGAGGTTCTCTAATGTCCATATCTTAAGCTAAAGGAAAGGGCATTTCAGACTTAAGTGAGCTCCTCCTCAGAGGATCCTCAGAATATGAAGAACAATTCTTAAGGGAGAGAGAGGCCTTTTCCTCTGTGGACAGGTTATGTCAGAAATGGATAGTTTGTCTGTTACCTTACAGACTCTTGAGGTAGACAAAAAAAACTCCTATGCCAGTTTTGAAAAGAAATCTGGATCAGGGTGTGATAGAGGCAATTGCTTTGCATCCAGTTACCAGATAATGGTAAAGAATACACAAAAGCAGACTTAGATGTTTCAGATTCCTGGGATCCCCAAAACAGCTACAGGTGTCACCTCAGGTGTGACTTGCATCTGAGAGCCATAGCACCCCTACCCACTTTAGTAATGTGTGCTAACTGTAACCACTTTGCACCTTGCCTTAAAAATAAATCTTTCCATAACAATACCGCTATTCAGAACAATTTGAGTTAAATTTTGGTACGGTTATGGTTAGTATATCAGAAAAGAAGTTTCCTACATGCTGGATGAGGTATCGGTGTTGACAGGTATTGTAAATGGTCAACATATTTTGGTCTATGTTTTGATCATTTAACTTGAAGATCTTTCATGACATACATAAATAGGGCCAGAGGCAATAATTAAAGTGGAAGAGCTCCTCTCCACAAAGCTACGTTTGAACAGTGGAATCAGACAGGGTTGTTTTATATTAAGAACCATCTGCAAAGAAAACAGAACTCTCAAATTCACAGATATAACTGGTATGGCAAACAAGCCATATTTGCAGATGATATTTTATACTAGATAAATCCAGAAAAGCACATTTTGGTGTTATGGAACATTTTAAGATAGTTTCAAGCTTTGTTGTGAAATTAAATAAATGAAAATAAAATAGAAGCTATTGCAGTAAGCTATGCCTCAGTGCATGAACTGGTCCAGCTATACCCACACTTACAGGGACATAAGATAAAGTATCTTGGTGTATGGCTAGAGAGGATTCAGTTATGCTAGATAAGAATATGTGGGAAGAGACTAAACAGAATACAGCACAAACATAATGAAAACACTTGAATATGGCTACCAATATTAACAATTAGGCAGTGAAAATGTTTTCAGTCCCTTTAGTCTTGTATACAACTCAGGCATGTTTTTTTTTTTCTGAACCAGAGGAGAATGTAGATGACAACTGAGAAAGAACTTGAATTTATTTTGGAGAGGAAGATGGCAAATGTTAAGTGGGATAAACTGATTCTTGCTTGGGGTAAGAAGTTTAGTGTTATCTGATTTGAAACAGTACACTGAAGCCACAAACTTAAGGCTGAGGTATATGTTTCAGACAGAAAGTTATAAATTAAAATAGAAAAGGAAGATTATGATGACTTGTGGCAGAGTTAAACAGATGGCTGCAAGTCCTTATGGAGAACAATAACCACACAGAACATTTTATTCATAAAGTATGAGAAAATGTTCTATGAACTATTTCAGTGCAGGAATGCAGAAAGATTTTGCCAATATGAATGTCTGCAAGTAGAGGGTTAGAAAATGGGCAAGAGGTTGGAATTTAATGGAAAATATTAACGGGAGGAAATTGTAAAATAAGGGGGGTGAGGTTAAGCAGAAGTCTGGACTGCAGGTTAGAGAATACCATCCCTGTGCTGCAGGTTAGAGAATGCCATCCCTATTAGAGACAGAGTATGGGAAAAGAGAGAGAGAGAGAGTGTTAAATGAAAGACCAACTGTGGCAGAGTTTTTAGTTGAGTCTAGAACAGAAGAGCTGCTAAAAATGGACAATCAGTAGGATGTATAAAATATTGAATGAAAATTATAAAAATCAGAGGAGGTTGGAAAAATAACAGAAAAACAAATTAAAAGGATATGTAAGCCTCCCATGCATGAAACAAAGCCCAGAAGATTTTTTGGGGGGGTAGTAACTAAGGAAACAATTCATTTGACCCAGATAAAGGATCTGAACTGCCTAGACAGAGTAAGGCCTTACCAAGTTTAATGCTGTTGGTGGCCATAAAAGCAATTACTAGAAAAAGGAAATAAACCAAATGTGATGAGATGACTAGATATTGTAAGAAAGAACTGAAATTATAATATTTAGAAAGGGAAAGGAGCACATTTTACAGAAACAAGTAAAATTTCAGGGGAAAAGTAGATGTAGTATAATTCTCAGGAGGAGGAGCAACGTTTAGAGGAAGGCAGGAATGGAACAATTTACATCATTCTGAACTGAATGAAAACGTAAAATGTGTACTGTGTTAAGATGATAATGAACACTATCACTACAGTTTATTTTCAATTAATGTATGTGAACTCATGTTGCAACATAAAATGCAATGCTTTAATAATAATGTTTAATAAAAAAGCTTTTAGTTACTTCACAGCTCATTTTTCATCAGTCTGTATTGAAATTAGCAAGGTGCATAACCCTAGATTGTGTGCTCCCTGCAACCTAAGTTAGAGTATCCTCAAAATGTTTTGACTGAAGCTAGACCTGCTCTCCTTAGAAAGGCCCAAGCAAAACTGAAATGTCATCTGTTTTTTTTTTTGTTTTTTTTTTTTGTGTTATGTCAATATAAAAATGGAATGTAGGCCATATCTTAACGTGTGTGCATGTGTGTGTAGATGTCAGTCTAAAGTGTGGCATTTTTTTCGGTACTTTTTAAATCTTTTGTGGAGGAGGCCCAAGGATTTTTTTGCTTCTTTGTGGTTTGAACTAGATTTACTCTAACAAAATTTAAAAACTTATGTCCAAGGGCCGGATTCACGAAGGCTTGCACGGAGTCTAAGAGTAGAGTAAGACTCCATGCAGCCAACATGTCCGCCGAGCGATCCAGGAACAGCCGGTAGGGCGTGTAACAGAGCTCTCAAAACTAGTCCTACACGGACAGGGCTTGGATATGCAAATTACCCCAAATGCAGGCGAAAGCTATGCAAATGAGGTAAATTTGCGATCCAGGAAACCCGAACCTGTCCGAGTAGGAGTGGTGTTATTTGCAGAAATGTACTCAGTTGACAACTGAGTACGGTTCTGCAAAGAGCAAAAAGGAGCCATGACAGCTCCAAAAAAAGGATGCATTTGCAGGAGGAAGCATGCCAATGGTCAAAAACATGGCCATTGGCAATGTGAAGTGATGCAAAATAAAAATAAAATAACTTTTTTTCATCCCGATCTCCGGGGTTTAAGCGTAGCGCAGCGCCGCGTAAAGCGCTGCACCCTAAAAACCAGAAAATCAATAATTAAGATCCACAAATGTGGATTTTATTGCTGATATGAATTTACAATGCAAGTGAATGGCAGGCTGAAGACAACATGGCCACCAAGTAGAGGTTGCTAAGAGGGGAAGCTCAGTCTATGAGATGTAACCAAGCATTAGTAGGCAATCCTATGCAAATGCCTATGCAAATGAGGGTTAGGATAGTGAATCGCAAGTTTACATAGCAAATGAGCACAGTCAGTGGAGTGTAGGAGTAGGATAAGGGGAGTAACAGAGTAGAAGTTAGGTGACATCACGAGGGGGGCATGTATGAAAGAAGTGAAGCTCATTGGAGCTGAGTGGTATGTGTCAGGTGACATTTACATATCATTGAAAGAGGTACGTCAACAGGTAGGCTAGGTAAAGTAAAGAAATTGAAGGTGTATGCCATGGATAACACCAAAGTTTCTTGCTGAGCGTGCATGCGTGCGTGTGCGTGCCAGTAAACCCAAGTAAGACAGTGTGCACGTGTGTTAGCGTGTGTGCGCGCGTGTAAGCCGGAGTAAGCATATGTAAGGCTGTGTAAACAGCTGTAAGTGCGTTTGCACCGGTGTGTGTGCATTTTAACAAGAATAAACAAGTTTTAGTCCATGTGTGTGCGCATGTGAGCTGGTGTGCACGGCACTGCCCCCTGAGGAAACAGAAAGGGAAAAGGAAGCACACCAAATAGTAGGAAGTTACCCGGGAGTATTAGCAGATCTAGCAGGTGAAAACAATCAGAATCAGGCAATTACTCAGGCAGTACACTAGCCCAGCCCAGCACTTAAAATTCTGCAAACAACAGTCCATTATGTTTCTCTCAAGAGACACTGCAACACTGCAGTAAGCTAATAGAAGTGAAAACTGAAAAAGCTTTACTGAGACAAAAAATGTTAGGGGCTGCCATTGCTGTTATAAGGCGACATATGCAACATGCTGAGGGTGGTGATAATGCGAATGCTGCTGGACAACCCACAGTGAGGAGACGGAGAAGAGTGTACAGGCCCAGGGTAACCTACCAGGGGCTACATGAGCTGGAGATAGTGGAGAGCTATAGAGTGGACTGAGACCTCTTGCAGCAAATTGTTGAGCTGTGCAGCCCACGCCTCACACAGAACCAACAGAGGGGAACCCATTCCAGTGGAAACCAAGGTATGTGCTGGCCTAAGAATATTAGCAACAGGTACCTTCCAGAGACCAACTGGTGATATGATGGGGATATCACAGGCATCAGCATCCAGGGTACTGCACCAGTTCCTGGATGCCATGTCAGCACATGTCGGTGATCATGTATATTTCCACAATTCCCGTGAGGAATTGGCCAGCAATATGCGTCTCTTCCAGCAAATAGTGGAATACCCTGAGGTAGTGGGTGCAACAGACTGCACACACATATGCATCAAAGCACCAGCCGGTGAGCGAGGTAGGGTCTACTTCAACCGCAAGGGCTTCCCCTCCATCAACTGCCAGGTCGAGTGTGATGCCCAGGGCATAATACTGAATGTGTGTGCTGGCTGCCCTGGAAGCTACCATGATTCCCATATCTGGCATCTGACGCAGCTGTACCAGACATTTGCCAATGGGGACATCCCACATGGTCACCTAGTGGGGGATGCTGGCTATGCACTGGAGCCGTGGCTGATGATGCCCATCAGAAATGCACACACACCTGAACAGGAATGCCATAATGAGGCACATGCACAAACATGAAATGTAATCGAACTTGTGTTTGGGCTGCTCAAGTCATGGTTCCGGTGCCTGGACACATCTGGTGGAGCCTTGCAGTACTCACCAACTACATGTACCCAAATTGTCATGGTATGTGCTATGCTACATAATATGATCCTGTGAAAACAGCTGCAGCAGGACCAGCATAGGCCTGGGCCAAACAGCCCCCCACCATTGCCAAGGCCATCACAGGCAGAGCGTGACTCGGAGGAGGAACAACCTGAGCCTGCCCCAGTAGGCAGAAGGAGGCATGCCCAGTATGCTTTGGCCTTGGCAAAGAGGCAACATATAGCACATACACTGGCTCAGTAGGAACCCTGGAAATGATACCTCTCTCTGACTCGCACATATAGCAAAAGGGATGCCTAAGTTGACACCACCTGCTTCCAAACATGTACAAGGAGTGTAGTATGTGCATCCGACATAGCCAGCCCTGCAGCACCACCTGAGGCATGATTGCCATGTGTTAAGCAATATAAAGCAGTGCTAAACAGCATTTACCACCATGTAGTATATGTAAAGAAAATCGCACACACCAACTAGCACAACTGTGGTCAATGTTGAGTAATATTGGGCAACGTCCAGCAATGTTGGTTAATACTGAGCAATGTTGGACAAGCTGGGTCTAAATATATGAAGGTCTCTCCAAACACAATTATAATGGGTGACTTCAACTACCCAAACATTGACTGGGAGCATTACTCAAGCCCCAACACCATAGCCCAAAGGTTCCTAGAATTTATAAACTGAAATGCTATAGAACAACTAGTCACCACCCCCACAAGAGGGGATAACATATTGGACCTGGTCATCACCAACATGGGGACTCTATGCTCCATACCAGAGGTATTCCCCTAATTGGTAAGATCGGACCATAAATCAATTCCACTGGATATCCACATCCCGATCCCACCCACAGCCCAGAAAACCACAGTGAAAAACTTCTCAAAAGCTAATGTCACACTTCTCAAAACCGAGGTAGAATCCTTCAAGGCCCCCGGGCCAGTGGAAAGTACGGCTCAAACTGCAGAATCCTTTATAAACGCATTCTATGGACACCTTCAGGAGTGCATGGATCATGCTATCCCAAACAAAACCAAGACCCAATCATCCAAAGGCAGGTGTCCTGCCTGGTGGACCCCAGCCATAAATAAGCTCTACAACAGAAGGAGGATGCTACTACATGATAGAGCAAAATCCCTAAAAGGGAATGCATCTCTGATAAGTACTAGCAAAAAACTACGATCCCTCATAAAATCATCCAACGCCAGCTTCGAGAGAAAAATTGCACAGGACACTAAAGATAATCACAAGGCCTTCTTTAGTTATGTTAGGAACCTGGGTGGCAACTCCCAGATATGCTCAGAGTTGGTCCAAAATGACAAAAAATACACTGAACTCACAGACATTGCCAACATCCTGGCAGACAGGTTCAGTGCAAACTTCTCCCCCACTTCCACCCCTAAAGAGCAAATATCTATCCCATCAGAGTGCTGCCTCCCTGACATCTCAGATGCTCAGGTGAGAGCCGCCCTCTCCAAAGCAAAAAACACAGCATCAATGGGACTAGATGGTGTCCCGGGCTGCGTTCCACATGAACTCCAAGAAGAGCTAAACCCCCACATAAAGCTGCTGTTCAATCTCAGCCCTACTACAGGATATGTACCCAAAGAATGGCGTACAGCAACAGTGGTCCCACTCCACAAAGGTGGTACCTCTACGGACCCTGGAAACTATCACCCCATAAGCCTGACTAACCGGTCTGCAAAGCTATGGAGAGGATCATCATGGAACTCAAACAAAGACATTGGGGACCTACAGACACTGGATCCTACCCAATTTGGCTTTGTTAAGGGCAGATCCTGCCTCTTAAACCTGGTTGATTTCTTTGAAACAGTCACCAAGGCCATTGACGAGGGGAAGGTAGTCCACACAGCCTACCTGGACCTCGCAAAAGCCTTCGACACAATACCCCACTCGGGCATCATAGATAAGCTCTCCAGCTTAAATATAAACCCCTATGTCATAAGATGGGTTGCAAACTGGCTCAAGGACAGAACCCACATAGTCAGAATTGCTGGAGCCATGTCAGACTCTAAACCAGTTACAAGTGGCGTCCCACAAGGCTCAGTCCTGGGATCTCTCATGTTCGGCATATATTGTTCGGAGGTTCAGGCTAACACGCGAGGACTGTGGCTGACCAGGTTTGCAGATGACTGCAAACTGGGCACCATAATTGACTCTCCAGCTGACACAAGCATCCTCCAAAAGGGTCTCAGAGACGGATAACAGGAGCCAGAGCCATGGCCTAAAGCTAAAAGCTAAAAAGTGTATAGTCATACCCTTTGGCAAAAACAAAGTGCCCACAAATTACCACATAGGCGGGAATCCATTAAGTACGGAAGAAGTAATTAGGGACCTGGGGACCCAAGTTGACAGTAATTTCCCCTTTGACAACCACATTGCCAAAGTGGTTAGAAAGACCTTCTATATAGCCCACCTTATCATGAAAGGATTCACATCTACATCGAGGGAGGTCATTGTGCCCCTTTATTCATCCCTCATCAGGCCCATAATTGAATACAATGTCCCATTTGAGATGTACCTTACCAGACACCTGCAGCAACTAGAAAGACCCCAAAAGTACCTCACAAAGAGGATCATGGGACTCAAACAGATGCCATATGCTGCTCGGTTAAAGAAACTCCAGCTCTACTCAGTTGCATACCGCCTACTTAGAGGCAATCTACACCTGACGTATAAAGCCATGTCCAACCCGGAATTAATGAGCATGCTCCACCTCAGAAAATCCAAATCCCTTAGAGCTATGCACTCTAGGGACTTGAATCTGAGCACAGAAATAAATTGGACATGCTGGAGGGACAGATTCCTAACCCAGAGGCTCCCTTCGCTCTGGAATAGAATCCCAGTCCATGTTAAGCAGAGCCCCTCACTGACTCTCTTCAAGAGGAATCTTGACGAGTGGATGGGAGATGGTCGGTTTACCACGGGGATTACTTCGGTGTCACTACTAGACAGAGGCACAGTAAACTAACCTTAAAAAGGGCACAGTAAAATCAGTTCAGAGGGTGGTGAAAGCCAAACACACTCTGGCTAGGCTTGTAAACGCCTTAGGGCAGATAGCCTAGTATGAACCTATGAACCTAAGTAGGACATAGCTGAACAAAAGCTAATATGCTCATATTTGCTCCACTGGCCCTTAAGCAGTCTGGTCTGCTCAGTATGAAAATATAAAGCAGTGTTGGGCCTCGAACCCAGGATACTGTGCACTATAGTCATAGTACTGAACCACTAAGCCATGACAGTATTGCAGTGGTCAGCCTGTATGAAGAAATGTTGATAAGTCTATGCTAAGTATTCCATGGAAACCCTGCAGGCACAGCATAATCCCTGTCGGGTTATGACACAAAGGTGAGTCCTGCAGTAAGAATAGAACCTGACTTTCAACACACACAGTAGAAATGTTAATATTGAACATGTACACATACATCAACAAATGTAGTGGACCTCAGACAGCAACATACTGAAAGGTCACACTGGGCATGCTCACACACTTGAATAAATGAGACAAATGTCAGGCAACAGAACACTGACAGTCTGAACTGGGCATGCTCACACACTTAGGCCATGTCAGATTACAGCATGGGCCACACACATCAGGCAGTTGCATGTGTTAACCCAGGAACCTCTCACTATCCAGCAATCTGTCCTGTGCACACAGTTATATGACAACAGACACATATATAATATAGTGGCACCCTGTCATAATCAAATATGTTCTGTGGATACCTATGTTGTTCATAGAAAGTGGGAAAGCAAAGACGATAAAACCTGCAAACAGTATCAGCAATAAACATTGTGCATCCTGAACATTAGCATAGGTTCAGAGGTTGATACTAGCCTATCCGCCCTAGGGCATGTACAAGCCTAGCCAGAGTGTGTTTGGCTTTCGCAACCCTGTCAAAGTAGAACACTGTGCCTGTGAATAAGTAGGTCACACAAGATAGCCCATTTACGTTTAGTGTATTGTGCCTCTGTCTAGCAGGGACCCAGAAGATATCCCATGAGTAAACATACGATCACCCATCCACTTGTCAAGATGTCTCCTGTAGGTGGTCAGTGGGTGGCTCTGCTCATGCAAAACTGGTATTACAATCCGGAGTGAGTGGAGCCTCTGGGATAAGAATCTGTCCCTCCAGCATGCCCTATTAACATCTGTGCTGAGGTATATGTCCCTGGAGTGTGTAGCTCCAAGGAAGTCAGATATCCTGATGTGGAGCATGTCCATTAAATCTGTGTCAGATATTTCCTTAAACTACAGGCACACAACAAATCCGAGTAGGTAGTAAGCGACTGAGTAGAGCTGGAGTTACTGTATCTGAACTGTGCATGGCATCCGTGTGAGTCCCTATATCTGCTTGTTGAGGAACATTTGTGGCCATTACAGTTGCTGCAGGTGTCGGGTAAGGTACATCCCAAATGTGGCATTGTAACCAAGCATGGTCGTGATGAGTATAGGGGCACAATGACCTCACTTGATCAACATGTGAAACCATATGGGAAAAGGTGGGCTATATAGAAGTTTTGTCTAACCACTTTGGCAACGTGATTGTCAAAGGCGAGAGTACAAACAAGTCGTGTCCCCAAACCCGTAACTACTACCGTATGTAATGGATTACTACCTATGTGGTAATGTGTGGGCATGTTGTTATTCCCAAAGGGGATGACTATGCAACTAATGGCATTTAGCTGTAGGCCATGGCTCAGGCACCAGTCATCCTATCTCTGAGAAACCTCGTTTGAGTATGCATGTGCCAGCTGGAGAGTTGATTATGGCACCCAGTTTGCAGTCATCTGCGAACATGGTCAGCCATATTCCTCCTGTGTTAGCCGTACGTCACACAAATATATACTGAACAAGAGAGGTCCCAGGACTGAGCTTTGTGTGATGCCATGTGTAACTGGTGTATAGTCAGACATGGCACCTGCAATACTGAGCATGTGGGTGCTATCCTTGATCCAGGTAGCAATCCATTGTGTGAGATATGTGTCGATATCAACGCCGGTGAGCCTATGCATAATAGCAGAGTGGGGTATTGTGTTGAAGGGTTGTGCAAGGTCCAGGCAGGCTGTGTGGACAACCGTCCCTACACCGATGGACCTGGTAACTGTTTAAAGAATACAAACAGGTCCAAGAGGCAAGATCTTCCCACAACAATGCTGAAATGTGTAGGACACCCAGTGTCTGTAGGTTCCCGATGTCTATGTGCATGAGTCCCATTACAATACGCTCCATAGCTTTGCAGAACAGGCTAGCTAGCCTTATAGGCCAATATTGTCTGTGGTCCGTTGTGGCAGCAACTCTGTGGAGCGGGACCACTATCGCTATACGCCATTCTGTGGGTACATATCCTGCAGTAACTCTGATATTGAACAGTGATGTAATGTGAGGGTTACGTCTGTCATGAAGCCCGTGTAAGACGCAGGCCGGGACACCGTCTGGTCCAATTGATGCTGTGTAGTCCGCTGTGGGGAGGGCAGAACTCACCTGTTTATTTGTGATGTCAGGGAGGTTACACTCTGTTGGGATGGACAGTAGCTCCTTAGGGGGGATGGGGGGAGACATCTGCACTGAACCTGTTTGCCAGGATGTTGGCAATGTCTGTGGGTTCAGGGTATGTTTAGTCAGTATGCAGTAACTCACAGCATATCAGTGAGTGTCCATCCAGGTACCTGAATTAACTGAAGAAGGCCTTGTGAGTGTCCTACGTGTCTGGTGCAATTGTCCGTTAGAAGCGGGCCTGACAAATACATGAGTGATTGTAGCTATCTGCTAGTACAGATCACAGATGCCTTCCCTGTCTGGGATTGTGCTCTATCATGTAGTAGCGTCCTCCTTTTGTTGTATAGCTTATTAATGGCCGGGGTCTACCAGACAGGTCCCCTGCCATTGGAGGAGTGAGTCCAGTTGTTATTTCGGATAGCACAATCCATGCAGTCCACTAGGTGTCCATAGAATGTGTATGTAAAGGATTCAGCAGTCAGAGCCATACTTACCACTGTCCCAGGGTCTCTGAAGGATACCACCTTGGTTTGGAGAAGTGTGACATTTGCTTTTGAGAAGTTCACCAAGATTACCCAGGATGGGTGTGGGGACGGGATATGGATGTCCAGTGAGATAAATGTATGTTCTGACCTTACCAATGAGGGGTATATCTCAGGTGTGGAACATACAGTCCCCATGTTGGTAATGATCATGTCAAATATGTTGTCCGCTCTTGTGGGTGTGGTGACCGGTTGTGCCATAGCATATGAATTTACAAATAGTATCAACTGTTGGGCGAGGGTGTTGGGGCCCGAGTACTATCCCCAGTCAATGTGTGGGTATTTGAAGTCACCCAATATAATGGTGTTTGGGGAGACCTTCATATTGTCCAGTGTTCCCAGGAAAGCTGAGTGTGGTTCATGAGTTTGGGAGGGTGGTCTGTAGCAGGCAACAAACCAAAAGGCAGATTTGCACAATGTTAGGCGCATATGTATGGTCTGTAATGCTTTGTGCAGTGCTACCAACCCGGACGTATGTGTATCTGTGATGTATATGGATACTCCCCCTATTTGTGTTGGCCATTCTGAGTTTTGTGGTCAGAAAGCATGGTATGAAATATAACCTGGTAGTGCTGGTGTGCATTTGGGAGCCTGAACCAGGTGTCTGTTAGTGCACAGATATCGCTGTTGTCCATACTGAGGAGATTCCTGAGTGGTCGCAATTTGAGGGTAACACATCTGGTGTTGAGCATTACCCTCAGTGTCATGTACTCTGTAATGTCTATGGAGGTGGGTTTGTCTTTTGAGCCCCATTTGAAAAAGGCAGTATGGTGGTAGCAAGTGCCTTAGCCAGTATTCGAAAGTCCAAGGGTGACAGGTGCAAGCTGTCCATAGGGAAGCTACATGGCATGTCGAGTATGTCACCCCAGACTGACAGACACTGTATCCCCTGTGAATGACACCAATATGTTAGCCAACTGTTAAACTGATCAGTTTGTTGGTATACTGTGACATCATACTTGGTGAGTGTAAGATGCTAGACAAGGTCAGGGTCACACTGGCCTGGGCTACATGATCAGAGTGTTCCTCTATGTATCATGTCATGTGGTCCAGGGAGGAACGTCTGAGGGTGTACACACCAGCATGGACAATGATGGTGCCAGTCCTGTACTTGCTTTGGAGTGACCTGAGTGCATGTGTTATGTTGTGGATCCTGCCACCCGAGAGACAGCTCAAAGTGACTATTCCCTTGTTTGGCCTGGTGAGTGGGACGGCAGTGTGTCTGACAATAAGTGTCACCTATTACAAGTGTATTAGGTGTGTTGTTTAGCCCGAAGGGCAGTGACTGTGTGGCACACTGACATTGTGAACTATGTGATATGTGGGTATTGTAGTGCGGTAGCAGTTGTTTGTCTGCTTTGGAGGTCTCTGCTGCTTAGGCAGAGTTTATGTAGAGCCTCCGAGTATGTTTATGTGTGATAATGTGGTTTGATTGCTGTCGCTATAGGTTTATGTGAGACTGATATGTGGTGTGTGTGGTTACCTTCACCACCTGATAGACTATGCCAGTCATGGGTCGAGAGAGCTCAGCCTCCTGTATGTTAATATTGTTGCATCTCTCACATATATCTGAGTTTGTTGGGAGGAGGAGAAGATTGTTTGTATACATGAGGCAGATGTGACATTGTGTCAAAACCACAATATTCACTAGCTGGACTGGAGAGTACACACAAAACTGACCTCTGGACATGACAGGATATTATGACATACTCCGTAGCCTGATCGCAAAGGATCAGTAGGGTGTTAAGTGTGTAAAAGAGTAAAACAGGGATTAGTGCTCAGGTTTGTTGTTTTGTAAAGAGTAGCCGAGAAGGATTCCAGACTGAATCATGACACCTCCTTCAGCTATGTCATAAATAGCAATGTACACTCATATATGTCCTGAGTCAGGGCCAACTGTACCTGACTGACAATGCCGACATCCTGTCAGACAGGCCCATATAGACATACCCACCTCCCACTGACGATAGTCCCAGTCATCATACCTCCCACTGACGATAGTCCCAGTCATCATACCAGGAGATCTCACATGTAGAATGGCTGAACAGCCCCCCCCAAAGCCAAAAGCATGGCAGCAATTGGATTATATTGTTTCCCAATATGTGTCATGCATGAACTACAGAACAAACAGACCCTGCACCTGAAGTCTGTTGAGCCTCACCCACTCCACAGGATCTGGAATCATTGAATGTGTTACAGCAACATATGGCACTCCCCACAAGTGTTGGTGCACAACACACCATGGGAAGTATAGTCCAGTAAGCCTATGAAGTCTGATCTGCAAGGCCATGGAGTCCATCATGGTTGAAGTCATAAACAGAGCTATTGGAAGCTGGCAAACACACAACCCTACCAACTGTGGTATGTTCATGTGCGGATTATGGTTCCCGAACATGCTAGACTGTTTGCAAGGTAGACACCCAGGACATACATCATTGAACAGAGCTACACATGTCCCACATAGACTTTAAATAGCCCTTTATCAACACCCCTGACATGTCGTATCCACAAAACCAACAATCTGTGCATAAATATGTGTTGACATATGAAGGAATGTCAATGTGTCCACAGATAGATCACACAAGGTAAGAATTACGGGGTCCTGTTCAAGCTGTTGACACCTGCCGACCCACATGGCTCATTCCTAGGACTGCGTAAAACAAAGTGTACACACATTACCATGTCCAGTCTGATGATGTCAGCATCCTACAAATATAGCAGGAGAATAGAAACCACCCAGTAAAGCATATAGTGCGCCGTGTTAATGCGTATGTCTCCAGTATCATAACATAGTTAGGTAGGGGTTTGAATCCTGCAAATGCTGACAGTGTGTGCGTGTGTGTGTGTGTGTGTGTGTGTGTGGGGGGTGATTTCCTTTGAGAGGAGTGCCCTTTTTGGAGACTGGGAAAACACATTAAAAGATGTACATTCCTCTTTGGAAAATCTGTTGATGTCAGCATCCTACAAATATAGCAGGAGAAGAGAAACCACCCAGCAAAGCATATAGCACCCCGTGTTAATGCGTATGTCTCTAGTATCATAACATAGTTAGGTAGGGGTTTGAATCCTGCAAACGCTGACAGTGTGTGTGTGTGTGGGGGGGGGGGATGTGTGTGATTTCCTGTGAGAGGAGTGCCCTTTTTGGAGACTGGGAAAACACATTAAGAGAGGTACATTCCTCTTTGGAAAGTCTGATGTCAGCATCCTACAAATATAGCAGGAGAAGAGAAACCACCCAGCAAAGCATATAGCACACCATGTTAATGCATATGTCTCTAGTATCATAACATAGTTAGGTAGGGGTTTGAATCCTGCAAACGCTGACAGTGTGTGTGTGTGTGGGGGGGGGGATGTGTGTGTGTGTGTGTGTGTGGGGGGGGGATGTGTGTGATTTCCTGTGAGAGGAGTGCCCTTTTTGGAGACTGGGAAAACACATTAAAAGAGGTACATTCCTCTTTGGAAAGTCTGATGATGTCAGCATCCTACAAATATAGCAGGAGAAGAGAAACCACCCAGCAAAGCATATAGTGCACCGTGTTAATGCGTATGTCTCTAGTATCATAACATAGTTAGGTAGGGGTTTGAATCCCGCAAACGCTGACAGTGTTATGTGTGTGTGTGGGGGTGTGTGTGTGTGTGTGTGTGTGTGTGATTTCCTTTAAGAGGAATGCCCTTTTTGGAGACTGGGAAAACACATTAAAAGAGGTATATTCCTCTTTGGAAAGTCTGATGATGTCAGCATCCTACAAATATAGCAGGAGAAGAGAAACCACCCAGCAAAGCATATAGCGCGCCGTGTTAATGCGTATCTCTCTAGTATCATAACATAGTTAGGTAGGGGTTCGAGTCCTGCAATTGCTGAGTGTGTGTGTGTGTGTGTGTGTGTGTGTGTGTGTGTGTGTGTGTGTGTGTGTGTGTGTGTGTGTGTGACACAGTTGGTCAATGCAGTGTGGGTTTTGCTTTTACTATGGTATGACATATCATGATTAAAACAGTATGTGCATTGCACACATCAGGTATCTGTGTGGCAAATAAATGTGTACATGTGACCTCAATCAGTACATAGGTGTGAAGCCTGCATACTACATGAATACATTTGTTTCCTTTGACAGATTGTGCCACTGCTTCTCAGATCGTAGGTCACGTATGTATGTATGTGACAAGCCCGGCCACTGTAGTGATCTGTGTCCAAGGTCATCTGTGCCACACACACACCCATGACAGTTACTATAGAGTACTGTGAGTGAGGGTACATGCCTGGGGTATATGTCAGACATGTTCATACACAACAATGACTGGCAATAATGGACAGTCATTATAGGTGTACAACAACCCTGTGGATATGCATTCAGGCCCCTGTCTTATGTGACACACCAAGGGACTCCACAATACCTATGGATATGTGGATACCAAGGGACAGATGACATAACACGTGGCTGTATGTACACATTGTTACCCAACATACATGTTGAGGGCTACCACCTATGTGGTACTGTCGGGATAGTATGTATAGTAAATGTGGATGATTATACCATAGTCGGCTTACTGCTATACAGCATGTATTGGACAACAGGTATCTGTCTGTATGATACCCATGTGTAGGATATGCGTCCCATCCAGGGAATGCATTGTAGGCCAATGCATGTATTTCCAGATGTGGATGGGCATATCCCTAGTGTGTTTGCATGTACCTAACAGGGCTATATGCCAAACAGGTGTGGTCCCAGGAACGGGTGGTGGTCAATACCACTGGTTACTGTTATAGTATAGTACCGGAAGGATCCAACTGTTACTGAGTTCCCTACAACTGTGTGTCATTTGTCAGGACATCATCTAATGAGTGGTTATAGTCATGCTGTTGAGGTTGTGTATACTACCAGACTGCAAATCATTGACAGGTATTAAACAGTATCACCCACAGCATACTGTCAACCCATGTCATACACACGTGTACCCATGTTAGTACATATCTGTAGTAGAATGCATGCTGGCCATTGAAAGATACTGAGACGTTAATGTGTACAACAGGGTATGTCACACGTCCCATGTGTCCACTATGCACGTACATGCAGACAGTGTGCACCCACCATGTTCACAGATGTACATCTGCTAATCTGTAATGCACACACCACACACATACTGTTCACTCACTAACACATGCTGGCAACACTGTACACTTCAGCCAAGTGGCACATGGGTGGACAATACACACTCAGACCTAACAGTGGTGTAAACAATGCTACATTGACAATCAAAGCTGTGATGCATAATGCCTGCTCAGATATACCTACAAGGATATCATTACACTTTCCTGTTGACAACTTGCTAATATTGCTACACTGCTATAATGTCACCCTGTGCATCAGAACCATGTTAGCCTGTTCCTGCATCAATGTTACAGATGACAGGAGGTGGCACAGGTGTCATCATATGCACAGGGTGTGTTGTTGGTTTTCCAGAGCCCGACATTGACCCATCCAATCGATGTGTGTGTGTGTGTGTGTGTGTGTGTGGGACAACAGTACAGCATGGGCCAATGTTGATGTAATGTGTGTGTGTATGTGTGAGCCCTAGTCGTTTGGTTAATGTGTGTCTGTCTGCATGCACACAGCTCCACCATGTGGCTGCCATATACGGGAGGTTGTGGGACAGCCACAGACTGTACCTGCTAGGCTGTACAGATCACTGTCTCTGGGCACGGACACAGTACCTGTGCCTGGCAGGGGTGCTACGGTCAGTATCGGGTACCAACCCTGACTGGGTACTATCATCAGAGGTAGAGGTATGATGACTGGACACATGTCCCTGCTGGGACTGGCCAGAGCCACGTGTACGTGGTCTACTAGGACGGTCAATAGACAGGCCAGCCCCAGCATTGCTGGGGCTGGTACTGCCACTATGGGAGCGGCTGTGATCTGTGTGCCGTCCACCAACTGCCAGCTGTTGCTGGTATGCGTCCGCGTTGACATCTCACCCGCCCCGCACGGTCCTGGCTCATGGAAGACGCGTTGTGGAGGGCATCTATTGTCTCCCCCCAACATCTATCAATGACCTCGGTGTAATTCCGGATGGCACCGGCAAGGTCACGGATGCTGTCATTGATAGCAGTGTAAGGGGCCCTCTGCGCCCTTAGTCCCTGTCTGGTGTACCGTTCCATATGTGCCTGTGCCTGCATTATAGCCCGGAACATACTGGAGGTTGTAATACCTCTGGGGGTATGTCTGCCAGGGGCAATATGACCAGTGGTGCTCCCCCGAGAACCCCTGGACATCCGCCTGTGTGGTACCACTCCAGGAATCTGGCTATGGCTGCTGTGAGGGTATGCAAGTGCCATGGGTACCACACTCTCCTGGCCAATGCCAACTGTATGCTGTCCCTTGGCTAAGGCCATTGGTGATGAGGGATGTATCAGCAGTATGAGTGTGCGCATAGATGGGGTTGAACGCTGTGTACTGTCGATTGGTGGACCAACGACAGACCCTGTCAAACCTTCCTGTGCCAGAATACATGTCTCATCATCTCCACTATTAGTGGCAGTAACTTGCTGCTTTCAGACACCCCAAACTCTGCACCTGTGAGAGGAAGACAGGAAAGACAGTATCACAAGGCAAACAGTCACCTCACACGTGTCAGCATGCAGAATATGTGTTACTCAAGACCATGCAGTGCAAGTGTAGATGGCCCTATTTAATGACATTATACATGGCTTTGATGCATGTGTAGTTGTTCAGTGATTGGCTACACCCTGGAACACAATGTGTACATGGACACAACATTGCTGTGCATGTATTATCAGCTCTGCAATGTCCTGTGCACCATCACTCACAGGTATACATACCATGGCTGCATGTGTTATCTGTGTGACACAGATTGCCATGTGTGATTACAGTGTCTGTGTCCATAGCAGATAATAGTGGGCACAGGTGTAGCACATGAATGCTATGTACACACACGGGATGAGTGGTGCATGTAGACATGAAGGAATCCCAATGCTCAACATGGCACGTGTACAGTGGTTATGGTGAGTGTGGGACATATTGCAGATATGTCGGTGCCAGCCATGACATGGCATGCTACAGGACAGCAACATTAAACACCACACATACCCAATGTGTGTCATGTGACCTAAACACCCAATAGCATTCCAGGACATATATGTGACACTTTTTACAGATGGCGACTGCTATGCATATTGTGTATACTGGCATATGTAAACACACACAACATGCTATGCATATTGTGTATAGGTGCATATGTTTGCGCACACACACAACACTGAGGTGCAAAGCAATGACTGCTATGTGTAGCACTGTGGTCACTGTAACTGGATGGGGTGTAGTACCATGTGCCATCATTACCATGCATCTGTGGTCACTCATGGCTACTAATGTGTGACAGACCACTGCCTAGCATGCTGTACCTAAACTGCAGTGCCGTGGCTACATTCACAATTACACAGCCACTTTGTACATGGGTGTGTGAGGTGCCCAATAGGGAGCATTGCCTAACACGACTGTGTTATGTGTTGAAAAGTGTTGCACAGCCCCATGATAGGCCTCTACCCCTGAGGTACATCATGTGTGTGTGGATGACATGTGGGATACTGAAGTGTGACCTTACAGTGGGTGTGCGGTAACGTCATACGTAGCATGTTTTTGTGTACTGTGTATGATAAACGTGTTATGTTGTGTACAGTTGTAGCAACTATGCCTATCCAATGTGCAGTATGGTGTTGTCACAGCTGTCTCTGATGCTCTGTGTATTGCATGACATTGAGGCAGCTACTGACATTACTGAGCTGTGCAATGTCTTACAGCAAACATGCACGGCATGCATTATGTGTAGGTGTGTTATGTGCACATGGCCTACACCTCACCTATGACATGCACATTTCATTACCAACGTTGCAGTTATACCACACTCACCAGCATGGGTCGTCTGCCCTGCTGTCACACCAGAGGGACCTACGAGAATATGAGAGAGTTCGTCAGTGGCCACAGCTGTGGCATTGCTACAGTGGGTATGCTAAACTACAGTAGAACAACAGTCAACAGTCACAGGTGTAGAGATAATATTCCAAATATCAGTATTGCACAACACTAGGCAGCACAACTGCTAAACACACAGTACACATCTCACATAGACATAATCTAACAATACAGTTAACTGTAGTCTACAGATAGGGCATGTTACCTGCTCGCTCCATGTGAACATGCTGGGTGGCTCCAGCCTCCATGACAACGCATATCACAGGTTGTTGCTGCTGTTGTCCAGGAGCCACCATGCTTCGGAGCAGCTCCTCCACTCTGGTGAGGGGGGGGATGAATGGCCACCCCACCATCTGTGGCAAGCTGTTGTCTTTGGATATCAGACGCACGCCGCTGGACATGTCTAATTAAATCACTGCAGTGATGGCGTACCTGCTCATATGTCCGGTTATGCATGTCTATGTCATTTACCTGATGAACAAGATCCTGCCACAGTACAGTCCGCTCCTGCTGGTGCTGGCTGCTTCGGGAAAACAGCATTGTGTACTGCTACACCAGGCTTTGCACAATCTCATCTTCCTCCGCTGCTGTGTACGACGGGTTGCGTTGGTGGGCCATCTAGCTGAAAAAGATATGAACAATATGTGTGAGCAAGTCCTGTGGCACACTCTAAACCTTTAACCAAAGATATCACTTTACTGACATATATACCATCCATTTATCTGTCAGAGGTTACACACGTTCAATACCACTTATTGGTTCTCAAGCCACAACTAACTGTGCCTGGCACACTCTATATATCACACCACTATACAACAGTACCTGGCACACAGTTTGTGACACAATGCACAACCTTGACACAGGGGTATATATCACGCCAATGCACGAACAGAGATGTCATCCATTGCAATGAATGTAAAGTACAGTTACAGTAGTACCAGTCAACCACCCTAGTCATTGATGCCATAGCCCTGCCCAACATATGTGTACATTTGTTACTATAAGTGGCATACTGCTGTAACAGAGTATATATGTTGCTGGATACACACGTATACCCTGTAACACACATATGATTGCAGCCATGGTACAGGCATAATTACACACACATCAGACAAACATACAATGCACCACTGTATGCCAACACAGATGAGCATTACCTGTGTACCATACAGTACTGTGTGCCACTACTTACAAACCCTTATGCCTGAGTTTTGTCCTCTGTGCAGACTACAGGACACACAAGACAGTGTTTCCAAGCAATGTGAACACACAGCATACTGCGCTGTTTAGGCCTACAGCTTCAGGTATTACTAGAGTTCATATGGGAGTTGGATTCACCAGCAGTACCACTCACTAAGCATACATGTATTGCTTTAGCCTACAATGAGACACCATGGTCATCAACAAGGAACTACGTCACATCGTATGCCATACTACTATGTCTGCCTAACAGTACAATACACATCTTTTGCTGGCGTCACAGCTAGGATAGACACTACCATGTCAGATACAACTTCACACTAACCTATCACACCTTTAAAGACCTTGCACACATTCAGCGTTACACTTATTCAACCTCACATAGCAGGTATTGCATTGAGTACATGTGTGAGTGCATAGTGTCATAGGTAGGTAATATGCTACTGGCCCTAGGGCCTACAGCAGCCTAGCCATATGCTACCCTGGCCTTTGACACACAAGTACTTTGATTTCACTTGCCCCTGCCAACCAGAACCACAGAGGAGTTTCCTGGGGTGTATTACCAATCTCCCAATCAGGGGTATTTATGACAACTGCTAATGAGGAGCCTTGTTTGCTATTGCTAGGTGGTCTATTCCAGTGTATGGCATATCTCTGAGATAGGAACCTATCCCACCAGCATGTGCTGTTTACTGAGCTGACAAGGTTTAGGGCCCTAGAGCATGTATCCCGGAGGGATTGTGATATGTTGCATGGTGGTTGTCACCCAGCTATGGGTGTGACATACCTCTGTATGTCTGGCAGAGGTCACCTCTGTGTGGCCGGTATGCAATACAGTCTAGATGTGGTTTTGTGAGTCAGTCTGCATAGGGCATCTGTTTGCGGCCAGTATTACCCTTTGTGAGGTATGTCTGTGGCCTTTCCACCTGCTGTAGTTGTCATGTGAGGTACATACCACACAGGGCATTGTGATGAGTAGAGGGGAACACTGACCTATATTTCCCTAGAAGAGACACCTGTTGTCATGACACATACCACACAGACAGATTATAGGTCTACTGTGGCACTGTCTTTATCAAAGAGGTGGCTACTGTCCACCTGTGTCCCATGTTCCCTTTTTACACCTTCGGTGTTGGGTAGATCTCTACCTATGTGGTAGTCAATGGGTACAGTGTTTTGGAAAGGAGGAATGGCACTGCAGTATCAACACTTGTCTACAGTCCATGCCTTGGTCACCACACACCTGTTGCAGTACATATGGCCCCATGTCTCCCTCTATATATCTATATACATATATATATATAAATCTATACACATAGATGTACATATAGGCACATGTACAGTCCACCTTTCATGGTGGGGATATCAGTTATGCGACAGTTGTGGGATGTACAGTTATGTGATTATATTGCACAGTGTTGTGCAGAATGCATGTGGGTGTCCTCAGCCCATGTAGCTTTAGCAGGCCTCACTGGCTGTAACACAGCAGATCTGACAAATCAGTCCCACAGTGTTTAACCAGCACATGACATATGTCAGCACTGCATGCTGTTTTCTATGCCACACACTATGACCTACATAGATATATACACATAACCTTCGACGACAGATATCTGTCCACCCTTCACTAACACTTGCAGCATGTCCCTTGCCCTATGCACATATGCAGATACAGATAGATACGTACTGCTGCCACACATGGATGATTTGCAGTGTGTAGAGTACTCTTCAGGAACATCTACTACATGCCAACACATACATATGAGTTACATACCTTACCTTTGTATTTCCCTGCTCCGTCTGTTACAGCTTTGTAGTTTTTTTTTGGTTGTTTGTTTTGGGTTTTCTCCCTCTGTTTCTGTCTCTGTATCTTACTCTGTTGTCTGTGTCTCTCTCTCGGCTCTCTATCTCCCTGTACCTGCAATGATATTATTGCATGTGTGGACAGCAGGTACAGCCTGCTTTTCTAGGTATCTGCACTTGTGCATGTGACAGCCTCTGCACCAATTGCTGCCCACCATTCAGTAATTGCATGCAGCCTGCTGTGTGCTGATTGCATTACTCACTGTGATTGCAGCCCACTGCTATAAAATGCTAGGTTAGGTAAGCGTAGCCCATTCAGATTTCCAAGGTGGGGCCTATGCTTGTTTGCTCTGGACACCGTTGTGTCAGTCAGAAGGTTGGTATGTCTCTTATCTAAAGCTAGGGTTGTAGCCAGTGATATGCATGTTGTACTCAAACCTGAATGTTGCTGCTTCCAGTACACACTTCTCAGTGTAGACATGTACTCACCTCTCCAAATGCTAACACAGGATACATGGAAGTATGTACTTTCTGAATTAGACATTTAACTGCCATATGAATGTGGTTAGTGCACTGTATTCCTGTGGCACATGCAGTGTTTGTGAACTGCTATACTGTAATTATTACGTTACTCACCTCAGAACAGTTTGTGGTTTGTTTGTGTTGACATTAGCACAGGCTGCTCAACACAACTGGACATATTCCAGTACTGAGTATGCCTACCTACACCCTGGTTTTTGCCTGAATACACAGGTGTGTTGTACCTTTGGGTAGGGGTGCGGAACTGCAAAGAGCATTTTGTGTTATCATGTGAGGTTTATCTTGCTGAACATACAGGATTGCTGTGTACCTGTTAGTCTATCAAGGCAAGTAGTCTGTCTGCGTAGCTCCCACCTGTGGACATATCCAGATGGAAGCTAGAGGTTAGCCTATTATACTTTGTGCACCACACCAGTCTTTTCAGCATTGGCATTGTCACAGTTGGTTGCTAGCAGTACATGGCTACATCCTGTGATATTTCTGTGTTGTACTCCTACATAAGGGCATGCTTGTGGAACTCCTTCCAAAGCTATTTGCAGTGTTTGTAACAGCAGTAATGCTGATATGCCTGTGTGTTTCTGCCTCTGCCAGGCCTCAGATACTCTCAGGTATATATTTGAATGGTCTCAGTGAAAGGTACATATACATTAGCTACACCTGCAATATATTACAGACATATTGCAGTTGAGACTTTCTTGGGAATCAGAGCATATGTATACCTACACCTTTTCTGATGTGCAAGCAGTGTCTACACTCACCTATTGACATTATTCATTACGTGTGATTCCACATTTATCTGCCTAAAGTTAGTACTTTCCAGAGTGATGCAGTGGGGCACAGCTAACATTTGTTTACAAATCAGGGACATCCCTGTAAAGCAGTCACAGTTGGGGAGTCTTCCCTCTGCCCTATTCAACTTTGCCAGTGTTTATCCTGGTCTGATATTGTGTGGTGTTTGTAAGGTGCTACTGTAACATTATTCCCTGCTAGGATGGCTGGTTCTCTTTTCACAGTCATGTCATGCAATTCCACAACAACTGCTGGTAAAGACCCACAGAACAGGCTTTGTGTTATGCCATTCCTAATTTCCATTTACATTCCCTCATTGTAATGCATGATATATTTATTTCAGCACCAAGTTATTTGTATATCTGCTATGGCTTAGTGGTAATTCATGCAGGCTATGGTGTCAATGGTCTGGGGTTCGAGACTGGCAGAGGTTTTTTTCTTTTGCTGCTGAGCAGAACAAGGGCCCTGACAGAGTGACTAAGGCACATTTAAGCAGTTGTAAGTGGGTTTGCGCGATGCTTAGCTAAGCGCACACATGCACACACTCGCTTAAACCCGCTTACTACCGCTTAAAAGTGCTGACTCCCACTAACCCCCGCGCTAATTTCTTTTAAAGTAAAGAAAATGGGGAGATAGGAAAGTGGCGAAAAAGGGGGCACAAAGAGGGACAGACAGTAGGGAAACAAGCTCGGGATGTGCAGGACGGGTGTAGGGAAGGTCCATAGCTGCCCATTTCTTTACCAGCAACAGCTGTGCATATGTAATAAATTTGGAGTGAAATTTGAAACCTTCCACCCCTGGGAGAGGGGTGAGGACAACAAAGTATGTTGTACTGCCAATTATAATTATCAGTTTACATGTCCAGTGGACATGTGTGCGAAATGGGCAGCTATGTATGGGGCGTGATTTTTTTGTGGGTACAGATTGCCCTTTTTTTTTTTTTTTCCCAGGTGAGAGTGGAAAGTGAGGTAGAGGATGTAGGTATGTTCGGGGAGGTAGGTTGGGGAGGTAAACAGACAAGACGCATACAGGGGAGGTGTTATGACACATGGGGTGGGTGAACACAATTGACGGGGACGGATGTTTGGAAATCACAAGCCCATGAGCCCACAGATGGTAACAGTGGAACTGAAATCCCCACCCATGGGCAGTCACCATTGCACCTTCACAGCCCCAAGGGTGGCTGTGCTGGGGGCTGCGTAGGACAGGCAGGCTCACCCGTGAGATGCACCACTCTCGCCTAGAGCTGGCGTAGGGGATCAGTGACTGAACGCTGGATCTCCCTACGCACCACAGCCCGGACCCTTTGAAGGGTGACAGGTGGCCCTTCTCTGCCCACGCTTGCATGGGGGGGACGAGCCCCATCCCCTCCAGCACTTCTACCTGAAGGTGGCACAAATCAACGGAGGAGGGGAGTCCGGGCTGGGCACCGGACCTGCTGGTGCCAGGTGCACTCGCCAGCTGAGGAGGGACAGGTGGGTCCGCTGGGACAGACCTTCCCATACATTCTGTGATTAGGTGTGTTTAATTACAACATAAACAACAGCATTCCAGATTAGTTGTAACAGCATGCAGTAATATTCCCATTAACCCAAAACACCAAGGTTCCAACAGTTGAACAGCAAGCATAACACATGCATATATTAACGACAGTGGATATTCTAACAGCATGCAGGGATGTTTGGTAGCAACAGGCCACCATGATTGTGGTGTTTGAACAGGGCACATGCATCAACGTGAATGCAAATATTTATAGAACAATAGGACATATGTCCCAACAAATATTTAAGATTACACATACCCATTGAGGTGTGGAATTGCATGGTTTATGCACATACAGTAGGGTGTAGAAAAAAACCTTGATTAACATCTTATAATTACTTTTAGTCTACACTACATTCCTAGTGACTGCAAGTGTATATCCCCTACATTTATTATTACACTTGCCACCATGCATTAGGTTGTGTAATGGGTTTGGCTAGTTCAATATATGCCTGACCTATATCTGACATATTAACTGTCCAAGATGCAGATGTTACTGCTACATATTCCTTGATTGCATTTATATTTCTTTATCTACATATCTGGATGTTTTCATATGACATTTTCACTTCTATTTGTACAGAACCCTACATTTCTTGACACACACTCACATTTCTGGGGAACAAATTAACATGCTACTCGTGTGCCAGATTTACTTATGCATGCCAGCAACTGACTGTTGAGGACTGTATATATGCTTCACAGCTACTAGCACATCCATCACCCACTTTATATGGGACTGCACAACTCTGGGTTGCCAGCACTTTTTAAAACAGTACTACAGACACACTCCGGGTTTTAGACCTTTATTAATGACATTACACACTTTTCCACAGGCTCACTCCTTTATTTGTTATAACAGTGCATATGGAAGACATATTATACCTTTATTAATAGGTTAGAACACTCTTTTTCAGGCTCACTCACTTATTTTATATGACAGTACCTGCAGAGATATTATTCTGGACATATGTTACCTTTCTTAATGGGTTACTTCACTCTTTTTCTGGCTCTCTGACTTTATCTGACAGTACATGCAAAGGACTTATTCAGGCCATTTTATGGCTGTATTATTGGACTACAACACTTTATTTCATGCTTTCTCCCCTATTTTATATAACAATACATGCAGAATAAACACTAACCTGCCTGGTGGTGCAGCCTTAACAGCCTATCTGCATAGGCTTGCTGATTCGCAGCACGGGCACCTGCAGCTGTAAAGTAAATAAAGGGATATTGAGACATACCTATCCGTTATACAGAATCAATTATCAATTCCTACATACTGCATTCCATGGCTACCTACTCAGTTGTGGGGCATCCTGCATCCCACGGGCCTCCTGTATCCATTGGTTCAGGCGGTCCTGCTTCCGTCTCTTCAGATCTGCATGGTGGTGACGGACCTGCTCACCAGTCCGAGGAACGCCTGTGACACTGGTGAGGTCATGAGCTAACTGGATCCAAGCCTCTGCCTTGTACTCTGTCCCTTGGAACTGGACCTGCAGGAGTCTTGACTCATGACGGTGGACAAGGAGCCAAACCATGTATTTAGACTCCTCGATGCCCCAATGTTGCGCTCGGAAGCATGTACCCTCTCCAACACCAGCCATTCTAACTGCAGATGTGAGCTACAATCAGTTCTGGCGAGTATTCCCGCCTATGGGGCTTAAATATGCCGCATTTCCCACACTTTTTTTGTGATTGGCTGTTTTTGAAAATTCTCGGCTGACTGCAGACCTGCTTAGTAATGGCTAATCTACCATTATTAAGTATATGCATGTTAACAGTGGCTGTTTCTCCTAAGTTGTCATAGCTTAGTGGTTCTGTACTTTGATTATGATGCACAGAGTCCTGGGTTCGAACCTTGTCATTTTATTTTCATACTGTCCAGACAGGCTAGGGGGTGTGGCTGCATTTAAGCAACTTTGCTCTACGTTGCTTACAGTGCCCTGGTTGGCACGGTGTGCACGTCCGCGCAAACACATTGCGCTGGTTAACGCGCTATTAAACTATGGGCACCTCTACTGTGCTGGGTAAAGCGCTCAAACTTTGGGCAACTATTGCGCTGGGTAAAGTGCTCTTAAACTTTGGGCAACTCTGTTGCGCTGGGTAAAGCGCTATTAAACTATAGGCAACTCTATTGCGCTGGGTAAAGCGCTGCTTAACTGCAAGCAATTATATATCAGGATCCTTTAAAAATATATTTTGTTCACTGATATATTGGCCATTTCACTGCTTTTTACTGATATTTTAATCATATTTGTCAGGTATTATTCCACGTACTGATTTAAAACATAAATAAGAAGGGGAATGGTCGGACTCGAACCCTTGAATGCCTCTTCTTTGTGCGAACGCTCTACCATTACACTATTGCTATTTGGTTCGAGTTGCATAAACATTCTTTCTTATGCTCTTCCATGTCAGAATTGCTAACTACAGCTAAGCAATGGGGGCACACGCGCAAATACGGGCAGCTATTTTGGGAATTTAAAAAAAAATAAAATAAATTTTTTACTTTTTATAACTGTGATGGGGGTTTACAATGTCAGGGAGTGTGGTGTTGGGTGCAAGGACATTTGAGCGGACTTGCTCGTGTACTTTCATTTTACTTTTCCAAACCTTTCAGGGGTGTGGACATTTAGACTGCTCGGCAGTCGGACACACCCCCCGATTTCCTACCCGGTCCGTGTAAGACTTATGGTCGAGTCAGCATGCCCTCATGAATATTCATGGCATGCTGACATCATACCATTCAACTGCAGCCTCTGAGTAAGACTTAAGTATTACACGGAGGATTCGTGAATCCGGGTGCAAGTATAATATAGACATGCTACAGTGTTGATAAAATTACAAACATTTAATGATTTATTCCCTCCTAAATGAGCAATTACAACACTGTGGTTTCAGTTTTGGGGACTATGCTTAAAGTGTGAACAAATAAAGCAGCAGAACAAATTCTAGCCATGGAGCTTAGTCAGTCCTTTATGTAATATTTTAGCTGTTTTAGTTAAAAGTAATAAACTTTGTTCATACAGATGTGCGTACATTAGTGCATTAACATGCTTTAAGTCCTTTAGAATTGTGCCACTGACTAAGTAGATCCAAACTATGAGACTGGCAAGTGGCAACCTTAGATGCATCTGTAGTGTTGCTAGAATGCACCTAATTCACAGATGGTGACAACAGAGATGTGGCCTAATTGACTTTTTTTTCTAAGATAATGCTGTGAAGTTTGAAAGGACAGAAGTCATCCTAGTACATTCTACCCACTGGGCCAGGAAAGCATATCAAAATGCTTGTCTGTTATCCCAGGACTACTAGTAGGGATCACATTTCTTCAGACTCTTATTTCTGACTGCAAAATAACATTAGTAGTATGAGCCTGCATCTTAAGACCCATACAAATTTAATAAGTAAGATTAGGACTGCTAAAACTGGGAGGGTCATATCAAGTCAGCCACAATCAGTATAAATAAGACTGAGTGCCAAAGAATGAAAAAGAAGGTTGTAACGAACTTGGCTTAATCGGGGAAGGGAATAAAACGCTGAAATAAGGGAATATCTATTCATTCAACTGTTCTTCCTCACTTTAATGATGATGGCTATAGTGCTCAAATATGTGCTGCTGGATATCTGCTAGTAATTAAATTGTGTAACCAAACCAGCAGTTAAGAAGGGATTAATCAAATGAAACAAATTAAACTGGCTGTATGGGGGGGGGGGGAAGAGTACATAAGTTCTGTATCTATTAGGAACTTGAGTCTTTTTATATTCTGTGCTAAAATAGCTAAAGTGAGAGAGACAGTACAACATTCAGTAAACAGTAGTAGTGCACACATGCAGAAAAATAAGAATCTGTAAAAGTAGAAGTAAATTATATTCAGGATACTCCAAACAAAAGTGATCAAGAATGATAATGGCTAAAAAAAATTAAATGACTAGCTTAGTGCAGCATATGCCACTTTGTTCCCTATATTAATGTTCAAACTGGAGCCTTAAAGTTCAAGTGCAACCAATAAACCATACTCTGAAGTTCATAGTAAGCAATATAAGACTCTCTAAGAGGGAGAATTTGAGGCTGCCTACCCAATTATCTAAGCTTACTTGAAGGTGGCAGGGTGCTACTCTGTCTGCAGTGCCGTGGAGGATATATTTTTTTAAATATCTTTATTAATGACTTTAGATACTTGGGTACATTAGTAATATTTCCCTTATTTTCATGTAGAATATATATTAACAGTTTTCATTCACTCCAACATTACATAAATTTCCTCATTTCCTGCCTTCCCTTAAATTTCACAACTCCAGAGTGGCATTCTGCATTTATTCCCCAAAATTTCATTTATTTCTATGTAATTTAGTCCTTCCCCTTTTCTAAAAAATCACTTTACAATTATTTTATCTCCTTCACAATATTCAGTATTTCTGTGACAGATAGTTTAGATTTTGAGTTCCATTTTCCAGTAAGTTTTTTTTTTTTTTTTTTGTAGCCAACAGTATTAAACCTAGTAAGGCCTTACAATATCTGGACAATTTGGATCCTATATACCAAAAATCATTGCCTTAGTTACAACCATTTTCTACTTCAACAATTCTAGAGGTGGCAACTATATTGGATGGTGCAGTGGTTTGCATGGTCGCCTCACAGCAAGAGGATCTCTGGTTTGATTCTCGGACGGGGTGCCTTCTTTGCAGAGTTTGCATGTCCTCCC
Source organism: Protopterus annectens (assembly GCF_019279795.1). Taxonomy (NCBI): domain Eukaryota; kingdom Metazoa; phylum Chordata; order Ceratodontiformes; family Protopteridae; genus Protopterus; species Protopterus annectens. Next base: position 140,069,123 of record NC_056742.1, on the reverse strand, counting down.
TGCATTCATGTGGGTTTTCTCCAGGTACTCTGGGTCCTCCCACATTATAAAGACATGGGTCTCGTTCCAAGTCAGACTTTCCCAGTAAACAAATGTTGAAATAAATAAAACATATTGGCATGATAGAGTCACACCTATTGGTGAAAGTTTGTTTTTTAGCAAGGTATTTAAGAAACTTTGTTCTGAGAAGGAACATGAGATCAAGGAGGGATGATTCTTTCATCGCTTGAAAAGCTAGACACAGATCACCATGGGAGAATCTATAGGATAGTGAGTACAGGTGTAGAGCTGCCAGTTTGTCTGGATGACTGGAGGTCCTCAGGGCACTGAGCTTTTTTAGTTAGGAATGCTAGAGGGCTCTCAAGCTGAGTGCTGTATTTTTAAAACACCTACTAAAAGGTTCATTATATTTAATAATGGCTTGTTAAGATATTAGTAAATGGGAACCAAAACATATATGGGTCTAGAGAAGCCTTTGGAAACCAGTTGAGCCAGAAAAGATATCATGACGGCATAAAGGAATTAATAGCACTACTGTATTGGGGGGGGGGGGTTACATCATATGCATGGTATAATGCTTTGTTTATCAAATGAACTATACTGCTGCATTTTTTATGTTTAATTTGACGCCATTGCCCTTGCTTCAACTGTGAATATAATCTAATCCAAGTTGGGGCAATGGCAAGTGATTGAAGGAGAGTAACACTCAACTTACAGTTGTTTGCAAACTTCAATAACCACAGGCCAAGACTCTTGGGTTGAAAGTCTAAGAAATGCATGCCAAATAGGATATGGCTCTCCAGTACATCTGGTAACATTTCTGCCTTCCAGAGGCACTTCTACCACATGGATTGCTGTCAAGACAACCAGCTAGCAACCCCCTACACAATGAATCGATTTATACTCGGATGTAAAAGTCTGTCAATAATGCCTGCATACATAATATTGCCAAAGCCCTTGACCAGGTTGATATATGCTGTATATACTGCATATTTGCTATCCACTTCTTCACTGATTTTTTTTTTTAAGAAATTAAGGCTAAGGAAGCAGGACTTACCTTTGAGAACGCCAAATCGATGAGGGTCCAGGGTTGATATTTTCAATACTCAGATTAAGGAGGTCTGTGATGGATTGCCTTTCCTATCAAGGATTGATATCAGAGTACAGGCAAAGCGAAAGAAAGAGGGGGCTCCTGAATGAAAGATAGTACTGGTAGAATTTTTAAAAGAATTTAGAGCAGAAGCTGCCATTAAAAAGGAATAATTAGTAAAGCATATAAAATACTGCATGATAATTATAAGAATCAATCAGAGGAGCTTAGAAAGGATTGGGAAGGGAAATTGGATAAGCAATTCACAGAGAGACAAATGGGAGGATATATGTATATCTCCCAAATATGCAACAAATACTAGAAGATTTAGGATCTTTGCCTGGAAGTGTTTACATAGGTATTTTTATACCCCATTGATAATCTGTTCCATACCTTGATTTAGGAAGCTATTGAGACTAATGTCTCCATCTGCTGATATAAGGCAAAAGTTCAGTGATGTTTCTGTAGTGCGTTAGCCAATTTAATGTTAAGTAGTAGAAGGTGCTGGAAAGTTCCAATTAAATAAATGGGGGTGGGGTTGGAAAGGGTTGATTCCAAACCCCTCAATGTGTATAGAAAGCACAGTTGTATAAGAATTTACCAGAACAGTAGATGTCCTACTAATGACGGTTGCAGTATTCTTAACATGTGGGTTATACTGGCAGATGTATACATGAGCACCTTAGACCATCTCCAAGCCAGCAGCCTGAAGACTACTGAGAGATGAAAATGGTCACCTAATAGGGGTGTAGCTTGAAAAGGAGGGTATTCTCCCAGATAGCAGTATATAGGTGATAGCTTACAACTGAGGGGAAGAGTAATAATGGTGCAGAGGAAAAGAGAAAGAGGGAGGGAAGGAATATTGCAAAAGTGATCAGCAGAACATCAACTGTTATGGTAAGTTCTTACATAACTGTACTCTGTCCTGACTGAAATTACTGTTGCAATATTCTTAACATATGGGTGATTCCCAGGAAGTTGGCTAAATGGTAGGATGACCTGTCCAGGAGACCAGACAGGACAGATCTTGCAAAAGCAACCCTAAATCTGGAAAAAAAAACATGAATCCTGTAGTGTTTGGTAAAGGTGTGCACAGACAACCAGGTGGCAGCTTCCAAGATGGACTTTCACCTTTGTTGAAGGACCCAGAAGAGACTACTGCCTAAGTAGAATGTGTTTATGGGCAGGAAGGCAATGATTTACCATATTGTGTGTAGCAGAAAGAGACAGCCTTTGATATCCAGAATACAAAGTTTTCTTAGTGACATCCTGGCCCACCTTGGAATCCACGAATGAAACAAATAGTTGGTCAGTTTTTCTGACAGATTTTGTTTTGTCCAGGTTGAACCTCAGCTGCATGTGAATGTCTAGAGTGTAGAAAACTCATTCCCCCTTATTCTAGGGATTGGGGGAAAAGGTAGGCGAGGTGGATAGGCTGATTGAGAGACATCTTATTCACTACTTTAGTAATGAAGGAAGGATTGGCCCCGACAGTCACCCTGTCCCTGTGGAAAATGATAAAGGGTGGAACAGCCATAAGCTCCTAAAGTTCAAACTCTCTGCAGGCATACAGGTAACAGCCAGCAGGCTAGTTTTCCAGGTGCAAAATGTGTGTGGCAGATGCTGCCTCAAAAGGGGGCAAAGTATGTTTCTCCAGTACAAGGTTGAGATCCTAGAGAGTTGAAATGGATTTCCTTATTAGTTTAAGGTGTAATACTCCCCTCAAGAAAAATTTGACCTCCATCCTGGAAGTGAGGGGGGGGGGGTCAAGAGGCAAGCAGACAGATGGGCTATAATGGAAGAGCAGGCCAGATTAGAATGCAGTCATTCACAGAGATATTCAAGGACAGAGGAAACACCTGATAGGAGTGGATCCTGGCTATGCTTGTTGCACCAAACAGAAAATCTTTTCACATAGTTGTACATCTTTTTCTGGTAGTAAGTTTTCTGGCTTCCAGTAAAATCTCAGAGATGGTGTCTTTTAGGGATCAGAACCCTATCCACACAGTGAGACAGAGTGGCTATAGTTGGATGGAGAGGCAGACCCTGCTCTTGAGTGAGCAGATCTGGTTGCAATAGTTTCCTTTGAACAAATGGAGTAGGAGGTGAAATCAGCACTGTTTTAGCCATAAGGGGGTCAGGAGTTAAAGTCTTGGAGCTTCCTTTTGGGCTTTTAGAAGGACTTTTGAAATCAGTGGAGGAGGGGAGGAAAGCATCCAGGAACCTCCCTGACCACTGGAAAGAGGAGGTGTCTATCCTCCACGCTGTGAGAGAAGGGCTTCTACAGCAGAGCAGAGGCAGCTGATGATTTACTGATGAAGCAAAAAGGTCTATTTGTAGTGTTCCCCACTGGTGCCTGATTGTTCTGAAGAGTTGTCTGTTCAGGGTCCACTCATGAAGGTCCTCCAGGAAACTGCTTAGGGAATCCACCAGTACATTCGCCTGCAAGGAAATGTATGTGGCTATCATAGTCATTTGTTTGGCTATGTGCCATGCCTCCTGTGCTAGCCTTTACAGTGGATAAGACCTTGCACCCCCATTTGTTCAATTACCACACAACTGTGGTGGTGTCTATGTACATCACAAGTGTACTTGGTTTCGATAGATGGGAAAAAAATCAGTACTGCTTGCAAGAGGAGTTTCATTTATTTCAAGTTGATGTGTTCCTCCACCTGATGATTTGGTAATGCATTATTTTTAAAATGTTATGTATCCTGTTGGCTTTCATAATGAATTGGTTTTATGTGGCCAATTCATGATGACCATTTTTATATATAAAAGTATAAACAGGGAAAACTATTAGATTTATCTTTTCTTTATTGCAAAATGCAGTTAGCTTTAGACTTACTTGGGAAAAGCAAATATGTAGACTATTAAAATGTAGATATGAGGGAGTGAATTAATATAACAGCATGAGAAAGTCTACTTCAGCAAATGTTTTGGATGCATCATCTGCTCATGTTGTTTACTTAATTCTTTGCCATATGGTGAATTCAAATGTTAGCAACAATCAAGACAATTTTGAAAGGATAGTTTCAATATTAACAGTTACATGATGGCTGATTTTCAGATGAAGTTTCACAAAGTTGTCTAAATAATGTTTGGGACAAAGTGTGCTGTCCAAGGATAATGTTAATATTCCATTAACACATTTATTTGGTTCTAAGCTACTTAAAATTGTAGAGTCGGCTCACATTATCCAGTGATCATTGGGTAAAAACCATCTACCTATGAATTTTAGGAGCCTTTTAAACATAGGAATTTTGCAGACTTATTACCAAAGTAATTGAGACCCCCCCCCCATTTCAGTTTGGGAATGGAATGGAATGAAATCCTACGGGGACTGACTTGGGAACAATACTGTGTAAGTCTAGCCATATACAAATGTATGTAGACACACTTGAAAGTTTTTGGCACCCTTTACATTACTTGTGTGTCAAGGAAGCCAAAGAGAGCAGTAGGCATAGAGACAGAAGGGTAAAGATGTGCAGAACTGAGACTGAATAAGCAAAGCATGGTTAGAAAGTATTTTGTGTGAAAGTGAGAGAGAGGTTGAACAAAACAGACCATGATGTGGCTTCACAGAAATGTAAAGCTAGTATTTATTGTTTTGGAAAACAGAAAAGTACCAGTTCCATAGGTTCCCAGTGACATTCTCTGGCTGTCTTCTGGTTAATACTTATTCAAGCCAGTTTTAAGGTGCTCCAACCTAAGCCTAACATCTGGTCAAGTCTGAAGCTGGGAGAGCTGCTACTGAATGGTAACTACAGACCAATAAACCTCAACAACTGCAATGCCAGGGAACATATTCATACAATAACATATGCAGCCTTCACACTCTTGATCTTAATTTGGTTTTGTGAAGGGTAGACGGCAAACTCTCAGCCTAGCTAACTTCTTCAGAAGGGTTGCTGAATTAGGATCAAAGTGCTCACATTGGATATCTGGACCCAGCCAAGGCCTTTCCTCAACTCACCATGCAGGCAATATGAAATTCACCAAACCAAGTATCAACCATTATGTTATTTACTGGATTATTAACTTGGTAATTGCCAATAAAACACATACTTAAATATTGGGGGTCTTCTTCTACTAAGTCACTAGTGGTACCTCATTGGGTATGTCCTGAACCCCCTCCTCTTTGGCATCAATTTTACTGATGTGAAGGTAGAGGCCAGTTTGCTAATGACTGCAAACTTGCATTAGCAAGGACAATCACATTTGTCAGGAATACTGCAACAGTGATTTTAGTCAGGACGTGTTATTTTTAGACATTGACCACTAGTTCATACCACAAGGACATTCTCTTCAAAATTCACAGCCATTAGATACAGGCTTTCCTTTCATCCTGTATCAGATGTCTTAGGAAATCATGCCATTTAGCATATTTAAATGTCTTCGGGTATTGCCTCTAGGTCCAAAGTCACAGTTTCACTTTGATAAAGAATGTATAAACACATCACTTAATACAATGCCCCATTCAGCAAATAACTTAACATCTAACCCAAACCATAGAAAACAAAAGAACCACACACCTGGATGACAAGTTCAAAGTTATATTAAAAAAAAAACTCCAATGTTTCAGGAGCAAAACAAAATGTCCATGTAGATGATTTATAAGTAAATCGCCAGTTTATACAAAATGGTCAAGCTCTTTCATCCATAATATTTTAGAACTTCATCAGGAATTATTAGCCTTTTATACAACCGAAACAGGCATGCAATTTAGTCATATGACCACTCAATCTGAACACACAGAAAAAAAAAGTTATGCACTCACCATAACGTTCCATCTGTGTTGTCGATCTTCGTTCATTCTTGACAGTTGGGAATTCGGTTCCAATCTTCAGAAAGTACAGTTGTGTACACTTACCATAAATGTAGATGTTAGAGTGTATTCACTGTTGCAGTCATTACATTTGGGTAATCTGCTGTCAGGTTGCCCTCAGTCGGCCTGATTAACAAAGTCTTGGGTCTTGCGTCAGTTGCTGTCCCTTCTTCCATGACATCAGGGGTATAAAACATGCAGCAGACGCCATTACATCAGTTTTTCTTGCCCCAGATGAAAATGGTTAGCTATATATATATATATATATATACATACATACATATAATTTAAAACCCAAACCATATACCTCCAAACAAAAGCAAATACACCAAAAAGGCTTTTAATCATAGTAAAAGAAAGGTGAGGTATAGTTAGAGAAAAATGGGGCTGGAAGGAGTGTAACCAGGACTGCAACAGTGAATACACTTGAACATCTACATTTATGGTAAGTGTACACAACTGTACTATGTTCTTTGTGTTTCACTATTGCAGTCATTACATTTGGGTAGAATCCCAAAGCTATGGTTGGGAGGATGGATTTATACAGCATTAGGAGCAGCTATAAGGCCCTGCAGGACAGCAGTGGCAAAGCCAGCTCTGGATTTAGAGAAGAGGTAAATGGTAATGTTTGGAGAACATATGAACTGAGCTCCAGGTAGCAACTTCTAGAATGTCTCTGGTAGGAACCCCTCTCAGAAAGGCTGCAGAAGGAGATGCAGCCCTGGTGGAATGAGATCTGATCCCTTTGGGGACAGGTTTATCGTGGTGCATGTAGAAGAAATGAATACAATGGCTTATCCATTTGGAAATTGGATGCTTTGAAATAGCCTTTCCCTCTGCACCTGCAGCAAATGCCACCAATAGTTGTTCAGATTTTCTTAGAGATTGTGTCCTGTTTAAGTATAATCTTAGTTGTCTGTGTACATCCACTGAATGTAGACTCCGCTCACCCTTGTTCTGTGGATTGGGGAACAAAGTTGACAACTGAATAGTCTGATTAAGAGCCACACTGGATACCACCTTAGGCATAAAGGATGGATTGGTCCTGAGAGCCACCCTGTCCGGGTAAAAAATAATGAAAGGCTCCACTGCCATAAGAGCCTGTAATTCTGAAATCCTTCTAGCTGAAGTGACTACTAAAAGAAAAGCTGTTTTCCGAGAGGGAAATTTTAGGTCCACCATAGAAGCTGGCTCAAAAGGAGGTGGAGTGAGTTGTTCCAAAACAAAATTGAGGTCCCATGCAGGAGTTGGTGCTCTCTTGGGAGGTCTTAAATTTTTGGCCCCTCTGAGACACTGTTTTAGCAAAGTATGAGAGGAGACAGGTGGTTCTGTGTTGTAATGAGCTGAAATGGCAGAGGCATGTATTTTTATGGAAGGAAAAAGATAGGCCCTTGTGAAGCATCTCAGTTAATATTGCAATATCTGAGTAATATTGGGCATTGCTGTGCTTATTTCCTTATGCTTGGTTCCAGGCACAGAATCTTTTCCACTTGTCAGCATATGATTTTCTAGTACTAGGCCTTCTAGCCGCCAAAATGACATCCATCACAGGTTTGCTGAGAGATGCCAAGGGTGAAATTAGTTGATTAGCCACGCTGCAAGATTCAAAGTTTGGAGCAGAGTGTGCAGAATTTGGTAGTTCTGCTGAGACAGTAGGTAAGGTGTCTGAGGCAGGTGCCACGGAAGGTGTGACACATTGCGCAGGAGCTGGTACCAGTGTTGGCGAAGCCAGTCTGAAGCAATCAGAATCATTTTTGGTTTGTCCTGTTTGACTTTTAGTAGGACTTTGGAGAGCAGAGGCAGAGGGGGAAAAGCATAGACTGATATAGAGCATCCACTTTCAAAGCTTTATTGTGATGAATTCTTGTATAGAATTTGTCCAACTGAGAGTTCTGGGGTGAGGCAAAAAGATCTATGTCTGGGCTCCCCCATTTGCGTGTCAACAGGCTGAAAATTTGTGGTTCTAGTTTCTATTCATGTGGGTCCATAAGATTTCTGCTTAGTTTGTCTGCCAGAGTATTGAGCTTTCCTGGCAGGAATTGAGCTTGTAGATGTACTTGATAAGTCAAAGCAGTGTTCCACAATGCCATGGCTAGTCTGCAAAGGGGGTAGGAATGTGTACCCCTCTGCTTGTTTATGTACCACATGACTGTGGTGTTGTCTGTCTTTATCAGTAGTTGTCCTGGATGAAGGTAGTCCTTGAAGGCTGTCAGAGTATTCCGTACAGCTAGAATCTCCTTCTGATTGATATGTAGGTGCATTTGATTTGGGCTCCATTTGCCCTGAATGCATTTCCCTGCTAGAGGCACCCACAAGCATAGTCTGATGCATCCGTAGTTAGGGTTTGGGCGGCAGGGGGTGGAGTGAATGACAGTCCCTTGTTTTGGTGGCAGGCCTCTGCCCACCATAGGAACGCTAGTTGCAGGCAAGGTGTGATAGGAGTCATTGATAAAACAACGATAATAGAGCACCTCAAAACTAGTAAAACAGAACAAGCCTCAAAACTAGGTCAAACTAACTCAAAACCTAAAAAATGATACGAGTCATTGTTTCCAGGCTGTGAACAATGTTGACTCCATAAACTTTTTAGGTACCATTGAAGCTTCCTCATGTGCAGTCTTGCATATGGAATTAGAAGAATGCAGGAGGCCATGAACCCCAAGGCCTGCAGAATTTGTCTTGCAGATAGCTGGGTTTTTGTGGTCACCTGTTTGAAGTAAGTCGTCAATTGAATTTGCTTTTCTGGCATAAGGCAAGTCATCTGGGCAGTTGTATTCAAGCTTGCACCCAGGAATGTAATTTTTTGAGAGGGTACCAGTTGTGATTTCTTTTCGTTTATGGTGTACCCTAGACAAGTTAGAACCCTTTTTACAAATGCCAGATGCTTTAGAAGAGTGTCCTTGTTTTCTGCCTGAATTAGATAATCGCCCAGGTATGGATAAATTTGAATATTTCTTTGCCTGCAAAATGCAATTACTGGTGCCAAGCACTTTGTGAAGACCCTGGAGGTAGTAGATAAGCCAAAGGGCAGTGCAGAGGACTGGTAATGCAAGTAGCCTGTTTTGAAGCGGCGGTATCTTCTGCAAGATTCCCTGATTGGGATATACAGGTAAGACTAAGTCTGAGTTACCAACCAGACATCTTTGCCTAGCATAGGTAGTAACTGCTGAGTCAGCATCTTGAATTTTGGAATGTCCAGAAATGTATTTAGAATGGATAAGTCCAGAACTGGACGTCATGATTTGTCTTTTCTGGGTACCAGGAAAAGTCTTGAATAGAAACCTTGTCCCTTTTCCTCTTCTGGTACTGGTTGAATAGCCCCCATATTCATGAGGGACAGAAATTGTTTCTGGGCCTCTGCCCACTGATTTGGAGGCAGATCTGGCCATCCGTTTGGGATTGGCAACATGAGGAAATGAAAGTTATCCCTGGGATACTCTAATTAAAACTCATTTGTCCTGAGTAATCATTTGCCAGTTTCATGCATGAAGTGCCAGTTTTCCCCCAAAGGGGCGGCCAAAAGTTAAGTGCTTGGTATTTGTAGAGGAAAGTCATTGAGACTGTTTACCATAGGGAGGTGCCTTATTGCTTCCAGGTTTGGAGGTGAAGGCACCCCATTGTTTTGTTCTAAAAGTTCCTTGTGACTGAAACCTGGAGCCTTTGGGATGTCTGGATTTGACTTGAGTGGCTCTCGAGGGAACTGGAAAGGACCGGTTCTTAGTAGGCTAGTGCCTACTAAATCTGGGTGGCTGCACTTGTAAGAAATCTTTCAGAGTCTGCATAGATTTAGCTTTATCTTCCATCTTTTTTAAAACTTCAGCCTTATTACCAAAGAGACTGTCCTGATGTAAAGGAGCATCCAACAATTTTGCTTTAACATGGTCAGGCAGATTTTGCTCTTTGAGCCAAGTATGCCTTCTTATCACAGATCCAGTTACAGCAGCCATGCAAGAGGCCTCCAAAGAATCAAAACCACATTGCAAAGTACGTTTTCCAACTTGTTCAGCTGAATGTAATAAATCCTGTAACTCTATTTTCCACACAATCAGAGATCAACATCATTTTCTGTTTAAGTAAGCCCATGACATGCTGTTGATATTTAAGCATATGAAATTGACAGTTTAAAGCCCTGATTGCCAAGGTTGCCGCCATGTAAACCCTTCTTACCCCATCTATCCAGCTCCCTGGAATCCGTCAGAAGAGGTAGGGTTTTTAGCAGTAGAGGCCTTAACGCCCTTGGGACCCTGAGAAATGGTTTCAGGGTCAGCAGTAGGGTTTTTGAAAAGGAATTTGTGGGAGTCAGGAACCCTGTAGTATCTGTCTGGCTTACTAGGAGCCGGAGGCAGAGAATCAGGAGTCATACTGGATTCTGAGAAGACATCAAAAATGTCTAGAACTGGGAGGTATAGCCAAAGGCCTATGCTGAGGGAGAAGAAGAAAATCCACAAGTCTCTTTTTAGATTCAGAGAAATCCTGACTTTCCGAGTGGAAGTGTTCCCTTAAGGTACGTAAAGTTACAACAAAAGAAAAATCCTCAGGGGGAGAAGCAGAAGGTACGGAATCTTCTGCATCAGAGTCCTCATAAGTCGGCATAGATAAATCCTGTTCAGAAGAATAATCAGAAGAAATAGATACCTGATCTGAAGATTCATAGTCAGTGCCTTGCCTAGGCCTTTTAGCAGGAGGTGGATGGGTACCCCTGATCAAGGTAATTAAATCTTCAGTCATTTTGATCATTTGTTTTTTAGGCATTGGGGCCTGCACACGTGGTCCAAGCGTCATTTTTTTTTTTTTAGACATAGTAGATTTTGGCCTTAGTTTTGAAGATGGCGGTTTAATACACAAATCTTTAGGCCTGAAAACACCCTCGGAAGCCGGTGCCTGCTCAGCAGCTCTGGACCCATCTAAGGTAGAGACATCCATGGGTTCAATACTTAAAGCATCTCGTGGCATACCGGACTCTGAATAGGTCTCAGTAGAGGCCTGCGAAAGCACCCGAGTACCAGCGACTGACTAAGAAGCGTCGTCGGTTTTGGACCTAGATGGTCTGTATTTTTCTTTGCGTTTTTTTTAGGTATTCCAGTAGTCGGATTGCTAACCTATGACATTTCTGGATAGTTAAATCTTGAGCCAAAATATTTAGAAGCAAAATTATACAGATGTTATCATGCATTGATTAAATTTAGCTCAAAACAGACAGCAAGGTATGTTGTGGTGAGGGCCTAGGCAAGGAATATAGTACAAATGAAAATCCTTAGGATGTATTTGCTTCCCAAAAGTAATGCAATTATTAACTTTTACTGACATCAGGAAGGAGCAAGAAAAAGTTTCCCCAATGGGGTACTTAACATTAGTTGAAGACTTCAGTTCTGAAGCTCTAAAACGAAAATTTCAGGAGTCGGCCGACCGGCACTTATAAACTGCTTCTGCTTCAGGCATCACGCGGCAAGAAAGACTGATGTAATGGCATCAGCTGCATGTTTTATACCCCTGACGTCATGGAAGAAGGGACAGCAACCGATGCAGGACCCAAGACTTTGTTAATCAGGGCAACCTGCCAACAGATTACCCAAATGTAATGACTGCAACAGTGAAACACGAAGAACATCTGGCTCGGCCTTATACAGCTAGCAGTAGCCAAAAACGCTCGAGCCAAGTCAAGCTGCTCAGTCAGCAAGATGCGTCAACCATACTCTCAGCCAAGTGATTTATATTTTTATATCTTTCTTTGATTATAGTTTTAAAAAAACTTCTTTATTTTTCATTTTTTATATTGACAAATTTTATATATATATATATATATATATATATATATATATATATATATATATATATATATATATACACACACACACTTCAGCTCTACCCTTTTATTTCCTTATAAACCTTTTTGGAGTTTCTTAGTTACCATTTTTGGTACTTGCCCCTTTACCTCTGATAATCTTATCTACCATTGTTGACAGATCCCCCCTTTCTCCCTCTTTTGTGTGCGAGGGAAATTTTTCTTGGGCGTGGTTTTTTTTTTTTTTGCCCTTTTTCAAAATGCCAGGTACACCATCAAAAGGCACGTCAGGTTTCAACGTTGCCAAGATTGTAATAGAAAGATGCACAATTCCAATGGGCATCTTTCTTGTGCTTACTGCCTAGGTGCATATCATCTGCATTTGAATTGTGATATATGTAAAGGTTTCAGTCAAAGAACCTTAGCAGAGCGTAAGAACAAGCTCCTGCTGAAAGGTCTACTCAAATCTCCTTTTAGTGAAGCTTTGTCCAAGGCCGACAACACAGGATTTACTGAAAAAGAAAAGTCATTCGGTACCAACATCACCTTCAGTTCCAGTGGCTCCAAAACATAAACCTTTGGTTCTGCATCTTTCGGCACAGACCGCCAACGTTCCAAAACTATCTAGTGCCTCCTCGGCACCATCAACTTCCAGGGTTCCATCAACACCTTTATCGGCACCAGCCTCTATAGTTTGCGGCTCGGCACAGACTTAGTCTTCGGCTCAACAAATGGTTACATCGGCACCTCCACAGTCTCAGCCCACCCTCTCGATGCAAAAGTCTATTTTAGAAATGCCCAGGATGAGATATTCCTCGACTACAGTCCCCTTCGTGGGCGAGTTGCATAGCCCATTCCTTGAATGACCAGAGTCTCCATCAGCCCTTTCAGTGCAGTCCTCCAGGAGTCTGAGTGAGATGTAAGGTTGGCAGATCAACTGTTGCTGGCCAGAGGTATTCCTGCCCCTTCTCAGGTCCCTCTCCATTATGAACTGGAGACCTTTTCTCCTGCAACTCCTACTTATCCGCCTAAGACTTTGACTGCAGTTTCAGAGCCCAGCACTTAGATTCCCCCAGTACCAGCTGTTTTGGTGCCGCTAGAGGTTTCCACCTTGGCACCGGATATTACTTTTGACATCATCAGTTCTTGCTGTGGAGCCAACAGAGTCTTAGGTCAGAGATTCCTTTGTCAGTTCTGTGGTTCTCGGTTCAGCTGCTAGTTTTGGAATGGTGTCAATCTCAGTTCCAGGAAATTTGTCAGCTGTGGATCCTTCTCCAGCTCCAACCTTGGAAGGTGGACCCTCGGAGCAGGGTGTGACCTCAGTTCCAAGATGGTCCTTCTCTGTTACGGCTCTCACTCCTCTTCGGGGGATACTGCCTTTCAGGTCATTGAGAGGGCCCTAGCCTCTGCAGGTTCCCAGTTGGCCCCAACCGCATCGGAGTGCCATATTTCTATTTCATCTGTTTCAGAGTTGACATCAATCTGTACGACAGGACAGCGAGCAGCAAAACTTCAAATTGCCCAGGTACAGGGCCCCTCCTCTTCAGAGTTCTCCTCAGATTCCCATGGAGGAGTCACCCAGAAAGAGGACATCCAAGTGGAAGCATCTGGATTCCTCTGAAGAATGTGTCATGGAAGACAGTGACTTCAATGAAGGGGAGGGTTCCCCACAGTCACCCCCTGAGGATGTCTCCTTTGGAGACATCCTAGAAATTCTGAAATGGGGGGGGGGGTAACTGGAAGTCCCAAGATCCATCCTCAGAGTAAAATGTGTACTGGCAAGCTTTTGATGCCCAGTCATCTACTTTCTGGGTGTCCCCACCTGCCAACAACCTCATCAAGCTAATCATGCAGCCAGCTTGGAAGACTCCTGATGCCATACAGCCCATTCCCTGGAGGCTTGACAAAACATTATCACTACCAGTATTGGATGAAAGGTTTGGTCAGTAGATGCCATGGTGGTGGTGGCAACTGCCACCCAAATGGAAATAGCAGATGAAAAACCTTCTGTTCATCCTCCTAACAGGGAGTCTAGGATGATGGACAGGTTTGGAAAGTGGGTTTATGCTTCATTGACCTTTGCACTTGGGTCTTTGAACTTTAAGGCACACTTTATTAGACTCCAGCGAGACCTGATTAAGGAATTATCAGAAACTCTAGCTGGCGCTGTGTCCACCGAGGTACAAGATAAGGTCAACTCGCAGCTAGCCACCATGGAGTCTATATCAAACTCGTCCATGTGACTCATCCCTCACACAGCCGAAGGGATGACCAGAGCAGCGGGTTCCAGCATTATTAGGTGACACACCTAGTAGCACTTGTGTGACTTTGCTGAGCCCTTCAAGACTTTCTTCATCAATGCTCCATTTGACAGATCTTGTTTGGCCCAAAAGTAAAGTACACACTAGCCAGGTGTAAAAAGGATGGTAAGACCACATCTGCTGTGTGCGTTCATTTTTCCATCTCTCAAACATCCTCCTCCAGGAATCAGAGGAGTGGGAAAATGTGGTTTAAGTGGTCCTAGGAACCTTTCCATGAGACAAGCGGCACCGGCTCCCCTCGAGGAAGAGGGGGAGCTCAGATGGAAGACTCCAACCCAGAGGCAGAGGTGACTTGAGAAACCAGGGGTCCATTAGATTCCTTCTCTGGACAGCCCTACCAGTGCTCCTGAAAGCAGGCCCGATTGCTTACCTCTGGAAGCAGTCAGGGGAGACTCTCTGTACCTGTCAGCCTGGTGACAAACATCAGATTGTTGTATGCAGAAAATCATTGCCAGAGGCTACAGTATCCCCCTTCAACATTATTCCACATTCTCAAAGAAAAGTCCCCGATGTTCCACTCCATCAAAGGGATCAAGCCGCCAAAGAAATACAGAGGCTGATACAAAAGAGTCATCCAAAATGTCCCATCCGACCAGTTAGAATCCGGGTTTTACTCAAGATTCTTTTTAGTGCTAAAAAAGACAGGGGCCTGGAGGCCAGTACTGGACTTCTGCTTTCTGAACAAGTTTGTTCAGCAGACAAAATTCCGGATTGTCACAGTTCAGTCTATTCTTCCCTTTCTAGAGAAAGATGATTGGATGTGCTCTGTAGACCTTTAAGATGCATATTATCACATAAAAATAGACAAGAACTCAAGAAGGTTCCTCCGCTTAAGACTAGGAGCCAGTCATTAGTTCAGAGCGCTGCCCTTTGGTTTCACCATGGCCCCCAGAATGTTAACCAAATGCATGGCGGCCATCACGGCCCACGTGAGATTAAATGGATTTCAAGTGTTTCCTTAGCTGGATTGGCTCCTCACCACCCACCAGGCATCTACTGACCCAAACCTTAGACTTCATCATACATCTCTTCAGGTCCCTAGGCATCACAGTGAACAATGAGAAGTCTCACTTATCCCCCACTCAGGACTTGGAGTACATAGGGGCACGACTCATTACAGTCTCCTGCATAGCCTCTCTACCCCTTCACAGACTACAAAAGATAAGATGCCAAGTTCAATCCATTTTATCAAAATGAAAGGTGCTCGCTCTCCTTGTTCTTCAGACTCTGGATTCCATGGCAGTAGCCATCACCCTAGATACCATGGCGGTTCCACATGATGGCTTCTAGACTCACAATGGTCCATCCTTACTCATTCATTGTCATCCGATCTTGATAACAGAAAGTTACAAGAAAGATCAGTCCTGGTGGATGGAGTCAGAAAATATCCTTATTGGACAAGCCTTTTGTTCCCCCTCAACCCAAGGCCATAGTGACAACTGATGCCTTCTAAATGGGGTGGGGGCATTACTTGGGACAGAGTCCGAGGCACTTGGTGTCTTCAAGAGGCCAACTTGGACATCAATGTCCTGGAAAGTGAGAGCAGTGCTCTTAGTGTTGCAAGCTTTTCAAAATGCTTTTCCTCTGGGAACGGTTGCAATTCAGTCGGACAACACAGTAGTATGACATCAACAAACGGGGAACCAAGTCCTACCCCCTCTGCCGGGACGCTCTCAGAGTTTAGCAATGGGTGATATCCTCCAATCGCTTTCTTGTGGAAATGCACATCCTGGGGAGCTCCAACATGATAGCAAACAAGTTGAGCAGACATATCCTACTGCCACACGAGTGGTCTCTAAATCCCAAAGTGGTAAAATGAATATTTCACCCATGGGGCAAGCCTTGCTTTGACCTATTTGCCTCCCCAGTAAACAAGTGCAGCACGTACTTTGTCCTAGTCCCTCCACAGGGAGGGTCACCGAGAGATGCTCTCCTCCTCGATTGGACCCTGGGTCTCCTTTAAGCCTTTCCTTCTCATTCACCTCTTTCCAAAGAAATCCCAGAGGTTGCAATCTAAAGTGATCCTCATTGCCCCATTCTGGCCCAGGCAAGTTTGGTTCACCTTCCTATGGCCTCACTTGGTTCATCAAACTTGGATTTTGGACTCAGCTCCAGATCTTTTGTCGCACCCAGATCTTCACTCCCTCAAGCTCAATGGTTGTTTCCCCCAATTCCATTAGTTGCCAGAAAATCTAATATTACTTCCACTGTCCAAAAAATTATTCTGGCTTCCCAGAGACCTTCCACCAGGAAGCTGTATTCCATTAAGTGGAAAAGATTTTCTCTTTGGGCTTGTAAAAATAATTTGTATCCCTTCTCAGCCCCCATTGAAAAATTGTTTGATTTTCTAATGAACCTCTTCAACCAAGGGGTGGCTGCTTCAACCGTTAGACTCTCCTTAGCAGCCATCGCTAATTTTCATAATGGATGCGATGACCAACCCTTAATTTCCCATCCTACGCATCAAACCTCCATTCAAGAATCCGTTATCCCCATGGCATCTTACATTCATTTTACAATATTTAGTACTATCACCCTTTAAGCCAGCTACCTCTAACCTCAAATTCCTTTCCTGGAAAACTCTTTTTCTAGTAGCCATTCAGGCACTTTGTGCAAAATCACCGTACTTAATCTTCCATAAAGACAGTGTGTCCTTGAGGACTAACCCTTCATTCCTGCCTAAGGTGGTCTCAGAGTCAAACATCAATCAATACATTCATTTTTCAGTGGTCTTTCTCAATTTCTCTAACAAAGGCGAATACTGTTTACATTTGTTACATGTTCACAGATAGCTGAGCTTTTATCTTGACAGGACTGAGGACTGCAGAACTTTAGACCAACTATTTCTCCTTTTCAGGACCAAAGATAGGTAGACTTGTGTCTAAGGTGACCCTATCTAAATGGTTACGAGATTGCATTACCTTTATTTATGAACAAAACAAGCAAAACATACCTATTACCTGTAAGGGTGCACTCAACCAGATCTATTGCCACGTCAGCTGCCTTTCATTCCAAAGCCTCTCTGGATGAAATATGTGCGACCGCATCTTGGGCAACGCCTCATACCTTTATCACTCATTACAAATTGGATATGGTCGCCAGGGTAAGAGCATCCTTTAGGTCTACGGTTCTCAGGAATATCCTTCCAGAAGGCCACCCAGGGTATAAAGTAGCTGGGGACTCTGTCCCAATGGTCAAGAATAAATGAAGATTGACATCAGATAAAGAAGTGCTGTACTCACCATAATGTTCCATCGGAGTTGTTGATCTTCATTCTTGACATCCTACCCTCCCTTTGGATTTCGTAGGTTTATACCCTTGTCTTGGGGCTTGGATTAGGGTATTTACTTTGGACATGGCTTCCTCTCATATTATATCTACATCTTGCTGTAATTTGCAAACTCGATCTGAGGTAATATACACAAGGGCATTATGGGTATAGACTTGGCTTGACCGTTTCTGGCTAGCACGAGCTGCATAAGGCCGAATTGGTTCTGAGGATCAGAACAGAATTCCCAACTGTCAAATATAAATGAAGATTGATGACATCAGATCAGTATTTAAAATGACCTGCCTACAAAAATACTAACACAGAATTAAAATAAAAATCTATGGCCATAACATTAGTTTACAGATCTAGAGATGTACATAAAATACAAGTGAAAATTCTAATGAAAGTACAGTAAAATCATACTAAAAACTGCCACCAGCCATCAAATCCTGGCCAATCTACTTTAAAATATTAACCTACAATTTTAAATCTAGACTAATAGCAGTCTGCCATTTCAACTCACATTGTTCTAAAATGCTGTCCAGTCACCAATCCTTAATTAGAAAGGCTACTTTTCCCAGTACATAAAAATATGACATGGGTCATTTCTGTACATATCTAGTCAATGTACTTTTAGTATCTGGCCTATTAATACTTTAACATTTCTTGGGTGGCCAAAAGAAAATCATATGGTCATTAGAATTGTAATAAAAAAAGTAAGGATGACAGGTCCTAATGTACTAGGCACAAAAGTGCTTAACCTATGGATTTTGAATAAAATGTTGATTAATCATCAATGTGAACATTTTGCTTGTTCCTGAAACATTAGATTGTTTGCTTTTTTTTTTTTTATCTAACCCAATACAAAAGACCTCAGAGATTCTTAACCAAGAAAAGTTGAGAGTATAAACATCCGATGTGAACCTGATGGATTAAAAGCGTTCTCAGTCATCTGCTAGCTTTTAATTCTCATGAAAGATACCATCCTTTTTGATGTCAAACACCTGAACAGAACCAATAGTACCATGAATAGCTACAAAAATCTACGCCTTCATTGTCTTATTAAAAAATTGGAAGTTATGTACTCACCATAATGTTCCATTTGTGTTGTCCATTTTCCTTCTTCCTCAACATGTGGGCTCAAATCTGACTAGGCCACTTTTTACAGCTCATGGATACTGCAAACTCTCAAGCTCCTCCCTTACCCATAATGCTCTAGTCCCCCTCCATACCACAGATCTTGATTGCTGCCCTTTATTGAGAAAATAATAATGCAAGAATAGTAGTTGTATGAGAAAACACCATCTGGAGCTCAAAAAAACTGGAACTTTGGTTCCCATACTATTTCCTCATTCTTCAAACAAAAAGACAGGGGTTGGAGGGGAGGTGAGGAAGAATGAAAATGGACACTACAGATGTCACATTTTGGTGACTACATAACTTCTTTATTTGATGTTGTCAATTTTCATTCATTCCTCAACATGTGGGACAGAGTCCCCCAGCTACCTGAATCTTAGGTAGACTAAGAAAGGACATGGAGTACTGTTGTGCCGAAGGCTGCTCTTCCTCTAGACACCAGATCAACTTTGTAATGAGTAATAAAAGTATGAGGATTAGTGCAAGTAGCTGCATCACAAATATCATCCATGAAAGATCTGGATAGAAATGCTGAAGAGGTTGCCATGGATCTGGTTGAATGTGTCCTTACATTTTTTACTCAATTTGAGGTAGACAAAGGAAATGCAGTCAGTTAGCCATTTAGCTAAAGTTACTTTGGTAACTGGTTTTCCCAAACTTGATTCTGAAAAGGAGACAAATAATTGATCAGATTTTCTAAATTTTTCAGTTCTATGCAGATAGAAAGGTAACTGTGAACGTCCAACAAATGTAACATGGATTCCAATTTATTCCAGAAATTTGGGAAGAAAACTGGGAGATTGATTAATGTTAGATCCGGACACCAACTTAAGAAGAAAAGATGGACTTGATTCATAAGGACACCCTATCTTTATGAAAAATTAAATGAGGATGTTTACAGGATGTTACTGCTACCAAAAATACAGCTTTCCTAGTTCAAAACTTTAATTCAGACCTTGTAGCTGGTCAAAATGGTGATTAAGTCAGGGCTTGTAACTTTAAATTCAAATCCAATGATGGAATAGGATCTATAAAGGGTGGTCTCAGTAAAAAGGTTCCTTTTATAAATGCCTTACAGAGTCATGATTTAGCAAAGATAGAATTGTCAACTCCTATATGAAAATTAGTAATGATAGCTAATTGTACTTAACTGTTGAGGAACTGGCCCCTTCATTAAAAATAGTAGCTAAAAATTCAACAACTTTCAGTACTGATGCTGAAAAAGGGTTTTTCTTTCCGTTGTGCCCCCCAAAAAACAAACCTTTTCCATTTACTTTTGTAAAATTTCCTAGTGAAAGTTTTGTGGGAAGACAGAAGAGAAGAGTCTGGGTTATCAGTGGTATTGAAGAAACCAAGTTGTCAATATTAGTCCCAAAATGTTCAGGTGAATCATATTTGACGGGTGAGACAGAAGGTCTGGAATTGGATTGAGGATGAACTAGAGGAGGCCAAAGGAAGGGGAACCAAATCTGAGGAGGCCAATAAGGATGACTGATGAGCAATAGTGATGCTTTGTGAAGAAAGTAGGGAGTACAGGAGTTGGGGGGTAAGCACAGAGGAGACCAGGGAGCCAATCATTGAGGACAGCATCTATGTGACTCCTCTATTGGGTGGAATCAGGTCAAAGAACCTGCTGCACATGTTGAGAGGAGATGCAGGTGGTCACACCATGGCTGGTCCCACTGGCAGAATACCTTCTCCATAATGTTCTTGATGAGAGACCACTCTTGAGGAAATATAAAATGGACCTGCTCAACCTATCATGCTGGATTCCAATGGAATGTGTGTTGCTGTCAGAAATCTGTTGCATGATATTGCCCGTTTCCACAGTCTCAGAGCTTCGACATAAGGGATAAGATCTGGTTCCTTCGTGTTTATTGATGTAACAGATTAGTGACATTGTCCGTCTGAGTCCATTAAGAACATGGCACCTACTGCGACATAAGGGGTAAGATCTGGTTCCTTCTTGTTTATTGATGTAACAGATTACTGACATTGTCCATTTGAATCCATTAAGACCATGGCACCTACTGGTATTCCTCTGCTCCAGAACTCTTCTCTTCAATGGTGCCAGGATCTTATCTGGTCTCTTAGGGATTGCATCCAAAAAAACACAGCGAGCACTTGGAGAATATATTAGACCCAATTTAATTATAAACTAGCAATATAAGCAAGACAAACCGGTTTCGGCATAAACACCAAAGCCTTCATCAGCGTTGATAAAGGCTTTGGTGTTTATGCCGAAACCGGTTTGTCTTGCTTATCTTGCTAGTTTATAATTAAATTGGGTCTAATATATTCTCCAAGTGCTCGCTGTGTTTTTTTGGATGCTTACCCATTTTAGCCGTGCACCACTTTACTTGCAGGAGCATTTTTGCGTGAGGAGTCTCTTAGGGATTGGCTCAACAGAATCAGGTCCCTTCCATGCCCGCTGAGAGATCAAATCAATGAGCACATCGGCAGGCAGAGTCACCCAGGAAGTAGATGGGCCAGACCAAAATGCCTCCAGGAATACCAATTCCTCATGGGAAGGGTCATCAGTAGACCAACCACCCCTTTGCTTAAGAATCTCCAAAATGTCTCTAAAGGAGATGTCAAGGTGGTGTTCTTGGGGACCCTTCCCCTTCATCAAAATTGGTATCTTCTATGACCGACTCCCAAGGGGATTCCAAGTGCCTCCTCTTCCACCTTCTGTTCCTAGGGACGTCTTTAGTGGGATGCTCCAGAAAAGTATCAGAAGATACAAGTATACCCTGCTGGGTAGCCTGGAGACTTTTGCCTGGTTGTCCCTGAGAAGTAGAATGTTGAAGCTCAAGGCACAAAGACATACGGGATCCAGAAGAAAGATCCGGGGGGGATCTGTCCTGTAGAAGAGAACACTACCACCTCAAAAGCAGAATGTACCAGGAGGACAGTGACAGAGCTGAGAAGACATGCTTCCAGAACATAGATTCCCTCTCACCCAAAGGCAGTCCACCTGAGGCAGAAGTCACAGCAGAGCTGTCTAATGCCAAGGATCTGAGGGGCAGAAACTGCTCAGACAGCTTCAGAGTGGACTACACCACCTCAGATCTGACAACGCTTTGGCTCAGAGAATCATCTGGTTCCAACATGCTCTGAGCCGATCCACTCGTACAAGTATCACAGCAAAGGATATGGCACCAATACAGACTATCCTATATAACTCTGATCCAAGGGCTCTGAAACCAAAGGATGGATTGGAAAAAGAGCCAAGATGGGTGGAATAAATACTATTGAAGGTCTCCAGGCCCAAAGGGGTTGGAGCCAGGAGAACTCCAATCTGAATGTATGCCAGGAGAAACGTCCTCGCCATTCTATCCACATCTGCTTCTGTCAGACTCCTGGAAGAACATGAAGTAAAGGCCACTGAAGGGGACCTAGAGTGACTACATCTCTAAAAATGGAGATGGTAGCTGAGAGGGAACATGGTCAAGAGAAAATGCATATTGGGTCCAGGGAAGCTGTTTCAGCTCTGAAAGAACCAGATCCAATGAGAAAGACCTTGTATCTGAAGGTATCACATCCAAGAACTTGGTCTTCAGATCAGACCAGTTTGAGATTTTCTGGGTTGGCTCTGTGGTCAGACTAGAAGAAGGAACAGAGGATCCAGAAGGTTCAGGCTGGCATTTTCTGGATTCTCGTCTACCCTGGAGGTTTGAGCTCCAGTCAATGACTCAGGAAAAAAAAAGTCAGAAAAAGTCCTTTCAAAATAATTTTGTTCTTCCCATTAATCACAGCTGTGGGGTTAAAAACTTTGCAGATGTCACAGGATACCTTTAAGTGCTCAGAGCTTAAACAACATACACAAGAGTTGTGGGAACCAGACAGAGGGATCTTATTGCCCACACTATCTGTATTTCTTGAAATGCAAAGGTTTTTCAGCCACTCTAAACAGTACTATAGAAAGAAATGGCAGAAAAGTTTTTTTCTTTGAAAGTCAGAAAAGTTACCAACAATGGTAATACAGGAGCTACTGTAAGGTAAAGTACATTAGTTAATGTATATAGAAATTTAAAAATTGCCAAAAAAAAGAAAAATTATTTCACTTATTTCTTATTACAACACTAACAGAGACCTGAGCAAGACCACGTCTGTACGCAAAGACAGCAAATGAGATCTGAGGTATGTGGGGGACTACAGCAGGAGTTTGCAGTATCCACAAGCTGCAAAAGGTGTCAGAGTCTGATCCAAACCCACATGTTGAATAGGAAAGAATGAAAATTGAAATCAAATCACCTGCTTGTGTGATGGAACATATAAACTCAGTGAATTTCCTGTTCCTTGAACAGTCTCTGTCTGCATATCAAAGAATGATGCACTGGCTACATTTAAATACTCAAGTAGAAGGGTAATCACTATTTATTCCTAGCATACATGATAGCAGCCTTCTTGATATGGGTAACACGTGTTATAGTTTTCTGTAGGTTACATGGCTAAGCTTCCCAATGGTCTCTTAGGCTGCAAGCTTAGAAACATATAAACCTACTGGAAGGGCAGCAAATGTGAATGCTGAAAGGAAACCAGAAGAGAAACTATAGCATTTTCAGAACACTGAAACACATTGGAATAAAGACAGAATAAGGAACCTACATGTCCCTCCAACAGGACAAATGAGACTAGAAATTGGCAGAGACTCTTATAGGTGTGAATGTCCTGAGAGACTAACACTGGAGTTAGCTATGCATGTGTCAAACACAAGCAAGATTCAGGCCCCGAGTGGAATCATAACCTCACCCAGAAAATGCCCAAATACAAAAAAGATAATTGGCTTTAATAACTGTTTGTGTCTGGTGTCTTTCTGAGAGATCCAATATTGTGTCAGTTTAGGGTGAGAATATATACAGCCCAACTTATTTCACCAAGGATAGCCCACACCTTTCGTTCCATGGATTTTATATATTGACCAAAGAACTCCCTGCCCCATAATGCCCCTTTTTTAGGGCAAAGTTCACCTGCTGGACATTCAAACACAACACTTGCAGTCAATTCCAAACTGAGCCACATCAAGGTTACTCTGCTTAATGCTGGAAGGCAACTAATGTCTCTATACTCTTGCAACCTGACCACATCTATATTTCTGTTTTAACAGACAGACCTGGTTTTCGTGTAAAGACAGCACTCCCGCTGTACCAAATTTCAATCGCCTATCACACATTCAGGCCTGCTGGAAACTGTGGGGGAGTACCACTTGCCACAGACGGTATTATATCTAGACAGACTCCGTGACTAATAAACAGAACTTACTACATTAAAAGTTACCATAAGCAAGACAAAATATCAGTTCACAGCCAGCTGTAGACCACCTTTCATACACCCAAGGGACCACAAAAGTTTGCTAAATGTGCTTACAGTACTCAAAAATAATAAAATAAAATTCCTGCTTAAATCGTGACTTCAACAATCCAGCAATTAACTGCAGCACCTATCACAAACACTGGATACACCCAAAAGACTCCTATACTTTCTAAATGTTAATTCCCTTGTACAAACAGCTAACCAGATCCTTTGGGGGGGGGGGGGTCAAAATCTTGACTGTGTACTCATTCCCTTTGAAATTTAATCATAAATCAGTAGTCTCTTTAGGACATCTAAACCCACCACTATATCTCTGAATTCAATGATTTTAATAAGACAAACCTACTGATGCTATATGACAACCTCTCAATACTCAACTGCAAGGTTTCCAGCAAGATCTCAGCTGTCACATCATGATTTTTATTCCCATCTAACAGCATACACCAAGAGGTCCCAATCAAAACTAAATACACTGGAGAATATAAAAATAAGCCATCTTGCTGGAATGTCTGCAATGGTAAGCTCTGCAAGACAGAAATAATTAAAACCAACATTAAAAATGGTCAACATATTAAAGACTCCAGCAATGACATATGCAAAAAAATCTAAAGTTATGATAATAGCAGGTCACCAATTAAAATCAGAATCCAAAGTAAAGGATAATCAATAATCCTCCTTTACATCAGTCAATTAAGTAACACAAATGCTCAGTTAATTCCTAATTACCCATTCTGACCATAAATATATTGTCAACATACTTCTAAATAAATTCAGTGCCAATTCCATACCAGAAACAATCATTAAGTTCCACATATTCAAGATTCTCTTCCTCCCACTAAGGAACATGTCCTAACTATATTCTCTGCAGCTAAAAGCATTAACTCCATGGGCCCCAACAACATACCTGGTTGCTTAATCAACAAATGCAAATATGCTTTCCCTGAGCCTCTTTTAAAACTGTTCAACTTAACCACAGCCACAGGACCCTCCCTGAGGTATGGATTATGGCTGTTATGTCACTCCATAAAGGGCCCCACCTTAGATCCCAAAACTATAGACCAATCAACCTACCACACCTAATTTGTAAAGTTTTAGAACGTATTAGATAGGATTTCATAGGGTCTGATGTAAAACATACTACTCTCGGCCCACAGCAATATGGTTTGGCCCACAGGAAATTGTGTCTACTTAAGTTAATAAACTTTAAGAAATTCATAAAGCTATACATAGTGGCCATACAGCGCACATGGATCTGCCAAAGGCCTTTGACACTATTCACCATGCTTCAACAGTAAACTTAAAGACATAATCATAGACTCAATTTTTAGATGGGTATCAAATTCACTGGCAAAGAACTCTCAAAATTAAAGCAGCAGACACTACCTCAGAAATCAAAAATGTGGCTAATGACATTCCTTACGACTCAGTACTGGGGTCTTTTCTGCTCAGCATCATCTTCTTGGATCTCCAAACCACAAACAGACATATGGCTAATTACATTTAGTGAATACCACAAGATGGGTGTTTTCATTCACTCAGCATCTGATACTATATTACTAGAGCACAAGTTAGTGGTTTATTAGCAGACTTTAATACAAAATAAGCGTAGCATTGGTACCTTTGGAAAAGGCATCTTGACAGCACCCCCCACTCCAGACTGATATAGTCATTAAAGATCTCGGCATCGTCAAAGACAACTCCCAGTCTTTTAATCACCACCACTTAGTGGTCACAAAATCCATCTGTCTAGCCGAGTTATAACTATACGAATCTCAACCAGGTCAAAAGAGGTTATCATACCTCTCTATTCAATAACACATGCTAGAGAGACACATTTACTACACAGTGTCTTGCTTACTTTAAGGGAAACCTTGATGACTGGATGGGCACCTTTAAATGTATCTCGGACCTGAACTGTTTTGTCTTTAAGGAGGTAGGAGACACTAAAAAGGTAGGTATTGCCAAGATGATTATAGTCCATGGATTGTCTTGTAAACTATTAATTTATGAAGGACAGACATAGCCAGACTGAACAAAAACTGAAAGGTTGACCACTGAAGGGACATGGGCAGGATAGTCTGAAAAGGTACCTGGAGGAAAGCAAATGGGGTATGCAGGTACATATCCAGAATATCAGACAGATGGTATGGGTTAAAGTAGGCAAAAAAGGAGGAAGGAGCTCATGTAACACTGGGAGTTAAAAGCAGTGAAACTGAACAAATTCTCTACTTCAGGCTTCACAAAAGAAAGCAAGGAAAGGATGCCATGCTGAAAGGGAGGAAGGACAGAATGGGCAAACATTAAGATAAGAGAAATTTTGAAAATGATCTGGTTGCACTTTTGCAGAAGTAAAACACAAGGACCATACTGCCTACTTCCTGGAGCACTAAGAAATATGGCCAATGTGTGGGAAAGTCATTCTATTAAACATGTTCAACAACTTATTGACTACTGCAGAAGTGCAAGTGAGGTATTCCTATACAAGAATGATGCGAAAATCTCGGCCACAAAGGGCCTATTAAATTAACATCTGTGACAGGGAAAGTCATGGAATGAATCCTAAGGGGAAGACTGATAACATTTCTAGAGAACATCATTATCTGAGGCAGCAACCATGGTTCATGGCCAAAAGCAGCTGTCAGCCAAATCTCAATACCGTTTTATGACAGCATTTTATGCAAACTTGATGGGGGACTAAGTAGATAAGGTGTATCCGGACTACTATTAAGAATTCTTATTTGTTTCTGCACAGCAGATTCACATAAAAACGGGATGGGGTGAAGGTAAAAGTACAACTATGAAACTGGACTGTTGAATGGTAGGGCATAAAGCATTATGGTGAATGGATAATCACAAATTAAGAAAATGAGTACTGGAATACTACAAGACTTTTCTGGGTCCACTACTCTTCAGTGTATTCATTTCACTTACCTAAGTGAACACAAAACAGGACTGACCTCTTTACAGATGACAGACAAAAAGGTGTTGTAGAGGACAATGAAGATTCTGTGGAATAATTTGGAAAGGTTGATTAAAGTAGCAGAAAGGTAGCAGGTGAGGTTCAATACAAACAAATGGAAAGTACTGCACTTCCATCACCACAACCATGATGTGAGATATTAGTTGGGAGGGTGGAGGAAGTGGAACTGAAAGCAACAGAAAAGGAAAAGATCCACGGAGGTAGTAATCACATCAGTACTGTACCACCTGAAGTAAACAGAATACACACATCCTTAAGAGACAGAATTTAGAAGCAAATAAATGATGCTTCCACTAAGCCAATTTACAGCTAAAAGAACATTGCCTAATCCTCCCACTTTAAAGACCAACAACCCTCAGTCACAAACCGCAACAGACCCATCTGCACTATTCACAACCACAGCCAGTACACGTCTGCAAGAGTCACAAGGGTACACTTAGAAGGTATACAACCATTCTGAAGCTAGAATAAGAGATGTAACATGGGCTCTGAGATCACATTATCCTGACAAATACTATAAAGAACTGACAGTTGTCCACATGGGGAGGTAAATGACAATCGCTTTACCCAGAAAGACATGTTCCTACCACCCAACACTACAACCTGTGAGATATGCACATATCTAGCCAAACTGGAGGTAAAGCTCTCTCCAACCAAGACTGAACTTGACAGTCAAAAGGAGAAAGTAAACACTTGCACCACACCACACTCATCACATAGTCCCACTAAACCTACACCACCAAAATCCACACAGAAACAAAAAAACATTTATGGAGGCTCTCAATAATCTGCTCAAGCAACAGAGACCTCCAAAGCAGAAACGCAAGCAACCTCCATCCCCCAACACAACCCAAATGACACACAGCCCAGAGACTCAGTGTGCCACTCAACCATAGCCCATTAGGCAAAACAACGTACCCAACACACTAGTCATAGGTGACTCTACAGTCAGGCACACTGATGTCCCACTCACCAGGCTAAACAAGAAGAAGGTTACTGTCAGCTGCCAGGATCTGCCACATGACCCACGCACTCAGGTCACTCTGCAACAAGTACAAATACAACTGTCATTGTCCATGTTGGTGTGAACGACCTGAGATGTACCTCCCTGGACTACATGAAGAGACATGGAAGAGCTCTCCGTTCTTGCAGCCTAGGCAGGTATGACCTAGCCCCGTGTAGCATCCTGCCATCACCCAGAATACCACAGTACAAGGACAAAATGAGACTTCAACAATTGGCTAAGCTTCTGGTGTCATTCTAAGGGGATCCAGTATCTGTCTGCCTGCGACAACATGGTCGACAGACCACGATGCTTTGCCAAAGATGGCCTGCACCTGTTGTCCTTGGATTCCAGATACTGGCTAAGGCTCGTGCCACAGCTAGAGTGCCTTTTTTAGGCAAGGTTCAAATGACAAATTCACCACCATAACAGGAACAGGCAAGTAAAAACTGAGGGTAATACTACTCAATGCTAGAAGTCTAAATCTCAAAATGCACTCAACTCAAGGCACTCCTTAAAATGGAGAATATTGATATCTGTGTAGTGACTGAGAACTGGTTCAAGGCTCCAGACAGCACCCCTGCATTACCAGGCTTATAATTCATACCACACTTTTCAAACATTTAACCTGGACCAGAACACCAAAGGTGGAGGTGTGTTCATATTCATTAAGGATATCCACACCTCCAGGCTAGTTGCTCAGCATAATGCATCCGAGGTTATCCAAGTGCAACCAACTCTGGGCAAAACTGCAATCCAAATTGTAGCTTGATACAGATCCCCCACTATGCCCCACAACTCCCACTCCTCTTTTCTTGATATACTGGAAAATATTAAAGGTTCAACCAAACACCCTAATAATGGGCGATTTCAACTACCCCACCATTAACTGGGAAAACTACTCATGTATCAATTTCTTCGCTCAACACTTTCTGGAATTCATAAATTCCAATGCCCAGGATCAACTTATCCACACCACCAGGGGCAACAATAACCTAGACCTAGTCATTACCAACATGAGTTCCACACCTGAAGTCAACTCCTCGTTGGTCAGATCCAACCATAAACTTATCACCCTAGATATCCATATCCCGCCCTCTCCCCCCATTAAGGAAACCATGGTAAAAAATTTCTCCAAAGCCAACTTCATGCTTAAGACAGAAGTGGCGAACTTCATGACACCCATGCAGATGGACAATACAGTTATGACTGCTGAATCCTACACAACTGCACTCTATAAGCACTTACACGAGTGCATGGATCATGCTATCCCAAACAGAACCAAGATGCTATCCTCCAAAAAATCTGGTGGTCCCCTGCTATAAACAAATTCTACAACAGAAGGAAGAAACTGTTGCAAAAGAGAGTAAAATCCCATGAGTGGAGGAGCTCCCTGGTCAGCCTCAGTAAGAAGCTGAGATCCCTTATAAGATCCTCCAAAGCTAGCTACGAAAAAAAAATCGCCACTGATTCTAAGGACAACCACAAAGCATTCTATAGCTATGTCAAGAATCTCAATGGCAACACCCAGATCTGCTCAGAGTTGCAGCACAACAGCATGAAAATTACAGAACCAACTGATATTGCCACCATCCTGGCAGATAGGTTCAGTACTACCTTTACCCCCCTCTCACCCACTAAAGGGCCCATATCTATACAGGAAGAATGCAGAGTCCCTGTAATCACAACTATGCAGGTAAAAGCTGCACTCTAACTCCAAAAACACAGCATCCATGGGACCAATCATCCCAGGCTGCATTTTACACTAACTTCAGAACGAACTGGCTCCCCACTTAAGCACCATGTTCAAGCATAGTCTCACATCAGGCTTTGTGCCCACTGAATAGCACACAGCAACAGTTATCCCACTCCACAAAGGGGGAGCCACCACTGATCCCGGGAACTATCGCCCTATTAGCCTGATGAGCCTGGTCTGCAAGGCCATGGAACTCGTAAACAAAGACACTGGTAACCTCCAAACTCTGGACCCCACCCAGTTTGGGTTTGTGAAAGGCATATCATGCCACCTGAACCTGATAGACTTTTCTGAGGCAGTCACCAAAGCTGTACACGAGGGTAAGGTGGTTCACACAGTCTATCTTGACCTCGCCAAGGCTTTCGACACCATTCCTCACTCTGGAATTATAGCTAAACTCACTAAACTAGGTACAAATCCCTATGTCAGAAGATGGGTTGCCAACTGGCGCACTGACAGAACCCACACTGTAAAAGTTGTAGACTCCAAATCTGACTTCAAACCAGTGACACATCTCATCACAAAAGGGTTTTCATCCAGGAAAAAATTTCATCCAGGAAAAAAAAAAAGAGGTCATTGTTCCCCTCTACTCGACACTCATTAGATCCATTATAGAGTGCAATGCCCCTTTTGGAATGTACCTCACAAGACATCTGCAGTATCCAGAAAGGCCACAAAAGTACCTCACAAAGAGGATTACTGGCCTCAACAGATGCCGTACACTGACTGCCTCAAAAAACTCCAGCTTTGCTCTGTAGCATATCGCCCACTCCAATGTGATCTCTGCCTAACATATAAAGCTATGTCATACCCAAAGCTGTTGGACATGCTACACCTAAAGAAATCCCAATCCCTCTGAGCTACACGCTCTAGGGACCTAAACCTTGTCACCACAATAAAACAGGACATGTTGGAGGGATAGATTCCTGTCCCAGAGACTTCCCATACTCTAGAACAAGCTACCCATCTATGTCAAAGTTCCTCATTAGCACTCTTCCAAGAAAAATCTTGATGAGTGGATGAGAAATAGGAAATACACCCTGGGGATCACTTCTGTGGCTCTGCTCGACAGGGGGACAGGAAAATAACTTTCTTGGGTGACGTAAGCCAGGGAACCTTGTTAGCTAGGCTTACTTAGGCCCTTGGGCCGATAGTCTAGTACCTACCTATGAACCTATAAGGATATGACTGAACTTGTATGTTTCTGAGGCAAGAAATATACTGGCTGTGTGGTATTTTGCCATTACACAAAAAAATGGTGAGATTCAAAGATAATTGGTTATGTAGCTGGTGTCATTATAGGAGGATCCAGTATGTGTCTGCTTGGAAGGAAGGCTGGAGAAGCTTTTCTGCTTTGCATCTCTCTTAGCAAGGCTTGCACGAGTGGGATAAAAGCCTTTGCTGCCCGTTGTGTTTTCTTTTTTTGTTTGTTTTAAACACCTTTATTGAATTATCACTTGTAACATAGGCAAATTTACATTTACACAAAAGTAATAAAACTGTACTAACAAATTAACATTCTCAAACATTATACTTCACATATATTGCTATACATCATATAATCCAAGAACATTACATACATTATTCAATTCCTGCCCCCCTTTTTTAAAGAGACATCTTTATTAAACCATCACTTAGAACACAATCATACATGTATATAAATGAAAAACACCAACACAACCTTGGTTGCAAGCATTTTAACATCGCAAACCATACTGACACACACCCATTTGCAAATATTCCACATCCCTTACAATCTACCCAATCATTTTCAGTCTAACACCGCATAGCTCATTCAAGTTCTGCCTTCTTTTAAACCCCATTCCTCCCCATATGCATTGCTCCCACAATTCCCATTTTTCCTATGTAGTTTCCTCCTACCCTTTTCTAAAGATTTTAATTCCAGTTTTATTTCAGTTACTATATTCACTACTTCTAATATAATTGGTTTAGATCTTGATTTCCATTTTCTAGTAATGGCTTTTTTGGCAGCAAACAGACACAGCAAGGACTTACCATGTCTAGGCAATTCTGATTCTATACCACAGCTCAGAAATGTATCCTTGTCACAACAAAACGTCCACATGGCATCTCTGACAGTGCATCCCACAGGGAATTCTTAAAGTCTACCAACTCACTGCACTTCCAGAAAATATGTTCCAAAGTATCTCTTTCTTCCCTGTCACACCTCCAATATTTGATACCTGATTCTTATAGTTATCATGCAATATTTTATGCGCTCTACTAATTATTCTTTTTAATGGCAGCTTCTCTTCTAGACTTTACTAAAAACTCTACTAGTGCTGGTCTTCGTTTAGGACCCCCCCCCCCAGTTTCTTTCTCTTTGTCTATACTCTGATATCAATCCTTTATAGGGAAGGCATGATATCAATCCTTTATAGGGAAGGAAATCTCTAACCTGCAGCCCAAATAAATTCTTAGCCTTTTCCCAGTCTATTACCTTTCCCTCTCTCGTTATTTGCTCCCAGTACCTTTTGTTCCTTTGCCAGGTTCTCCAATAAATTCCAGCCCCCTCTTGCATATTGTCTACATCCCTAATTGCAGTCATCCCTATCGGCAGAATCTCCTTTTTCCATTCCTGTGTTGGCTTACTTCTTAGAATACTTTGCTACTTTATGGATATAATATTCTGTATAATTACTGTTATCCCCCCCCCCCGTTTCATCATCATCCCTTTCCATTTTTATAGTTTTCTGCTTGTGCTATGTTTAGGAGCCTGAACTGTGTAGCTCTGAAATACCCCCTTCAAATTGGGTAATCCCAATCCATCCTGTTCTGCTTGAAGAATCCAACTTATCCCACTTGACACTTACAGTCTTCCCCTCCCAGATAAAGTCCTTCAGCTCTTTAATTGCTATCCACAACTTCTCCTCTGGTTGATAAAAATATGCCTGATCTGTGTACAAGACTAAAGGGACTAAACATTTTGACTACATGTATTTTGCTATCCATATAACAAAGCTTTAAGTTTCTCAGTTTTTGTATTTTTTGTTTAGTCTCTTCCCACATATCCTTAGCTGCCACACCAGAATCATTTTTAATCCATGCTCCTAAATACTTTTATCATGCCCCATAAATAAGGATATTTATGAACTAATTCATGTGTGGATACATAATTTACAGCTACTGTCTGTTTTAGCTTTACTAGTTTTGTATCTCAAAATGTTCCACAACACTGTAAAGTCTCTTTCTGGTTCTGTCAGCTATAAAATATTTGCAAACAAAGCCTGCTTTTATTGACTACCACATCAATTATATTCTTAAAATTCTGAGTCCCTTATTTCTTTACCAGTGGTTCCAAATATAATGCAAATAAAAGGGAAAGGGGACACCCCTGCCTGGTTCCTCTGCTCAAGCAGAAATTATCAGAGAGGACCCCACCTACCTCAACCATTGCCTCTATTCCCTCACACATACTCCCAATCAACGCCATAATTTTTTCAGGAAATGCAAATGATTGCATTGCACCACTCACAAAAGTCCCAGCTCACTCACTCTCTCTGCATCAAGACCCACCAAACAATGGTACTTTCTTCCATTCCACTTCCCTCTGGATCTTTGCTGCCCATTGTGGTGTTCTTTAAGCAGAGTCCATCTTCCAACCCACTAAATTCCAATTTACAACACATTAATGTAGTTCTACTCAATGCCAGGTGCCCTTGATGCCCTCCTGCAACTTGAGCACATTTACATGCATGTTGCTACAGAGACATGGTTTCAGAGCAATGAAAGTACTCCCTTTGTTTCTTGGTATAGTACATACGTCTTCAGACCTACTGGCAACTGTGGGTGAGTTATCAGCAGTCGTCAAGGATATCACCTCATGACAGACTCCCTGGAATACCACATTTGAACTCCTAGATGTTCAAATCACCACAATTACCACATCATAGCTAATTACAGAATACCATCTAGGTTTCCCTTCTGAGCAAAACACATAATCTGAAATCCCCATTAAGCCAAACATGTTTTGACTGGGGGACTTCAACTATTCATTAATAAAATGACTGACCTACACTGCCAACAGTTGTTTGCTCAATGCTGCACTGACATAAATGCCAACTCTCTTATACAAACAGAGAACAACCCTACTAGGGTCACCAATAACCTTGATCTAGTCCTCATAAATATGGCCACTTCCTGCACATCTCCATATTATCACTCTTCCCTGATTAAAGCATAAATTAATGACCCTTTCTCCAATGGAACCTATTGGTAAAGCCGATACTCATGATTCCAAATTTTCCCACTTAAACAGTTGTATTGATAAGGCAGCCCCCATCAGCACCAAATCTTCTTCTCTTTTCGGCTGTTCCCGTTAGGGGTCGCCACAGCAGATCAGTGGTCCATAGAATGAGTGGCAGTAGAGTTTTACAGAGCCTGGTGCCCAAACTTCCTCAGAGGGCACACACACAACTAGGGCCAATTTAAATTGTCCAATCACCTGCAGCATGTCTTAGGAATGTGGCAGGAAACCGGAGAATCTGGAGGAACATAGGCAGGACATGCAGACTCCACACAAAGGCATCCATCTGAGAACCTAACTGGAGAACCTCTTGCTGTGAGGAGACAACACTAACCACTGTCCTGCCCCCCCCCCCCCATCAGCACCAAATATGATGAGAAATTTAAACAATCTCCTATGATGGAATACCTATATAAATAAATAAATATAACACAAGGAAATTGTATACTGCTTGTAATAGGTCTCCTAGCTTCCTTAAGAACACACTTGAGGAAAAATAGAAAAAAAGATTATGGGAACCATTAGGAAATCAGAGCAAAATAAGAGTTTAAAATGCCCACTAAAACCAAAAGTACAAATATTTAATAACTACATCAGGAAGTTAAAAAATAGTATCAGACAGTGCTCAGAGCTAATCCATGAGATTGCATACTCTAACCAAAAGGAAATGGGTAATATCCTAGCTGATAAATTTACTGCAAATTTTACTCCTTTGACAGTTATAACTATTGCAGATATTCTGCAATCCAACCACCTCCCCTTTAGTTAATATAGAACATTCTCTCAGCCCTCTTAAAAGCTACAAACACCTCATCAATGACCACTGAAAATACATTGGCTTGCCTAATCATCAATGTCAAATATGGACAATTTGAACCCCCTGTTTAAGCTCTAATCTAAATCACACCAGTGGTCACACTCCTGAAGCCTGGAAAACAACCACTGTAATGATGTTGGAAATGAGCACTGCCAAAGAAAAACACAATGATCACACGCGTTCCAGTGTATAACATATGCAAACACAGGAATGATTGGCTATGCCTTCTTTTTTTGTTGAGATTTTTTTTTAACAAATCATTTAAGACACAGGCACACATACATCAATAGAAACAAAAACAAACCACATTAACATTTTTCCATCTACATACATTACGCATCACATTTTCTTTCTTTGTAACTATCACCCCTGCTTCATCATCATCCCTTTCCAATTTGAATTATACCCTTCTGCTTGTGTTTTATACATGAGCTTTAACTGTGTAGCTCTAAAATATCCCTTAATTAGTTGGATACTAAACCACCCCGTTCTGCTGGAAGGCTCAACTTATCCCACTTAACTCTTGGCCCTCTTCCCCTCCTAGATAAATTCCTTCAGATCTTTAGAAATGGTCTTTGATTTGCTACGCCTTTTTGTCCTTTTCTACTTGCATAATTGTACTAAAGATGAAAAAAAAGGAAAAAATGTAATGGGGGCACTATGAGACATAGAAAATAATTGTAAGGGGTGCACATAAAGGATTTTTTTTAATGGCAAGAACTTCCAAGAATGAAAAGATCCTTTATGTGAATTTCTCTAAACCTTCAATGCACATCTCCTGAACCTTAAATTGCTTTATCCTTGTGCATTAAATTAAGGACTTATAGACAGGACATCAGGATAAGTAAGAAATTTGACAGCAAATCATTGCTCCCTTTAGCAGAAAGTCTCCTTTTCTGGCTACAGTAAATCAGTATGGCACATCTGCTTTTGAATCCAGACCACTAGGAACAATACTGTGTGAGCCTATCACATGGTATGATCAACCCATTCTCAAAGAAATGGTTCGAAGCAGAATGAATACTATGGCCTCACCACCAGCATGTTCTAGAGCAGTGGTCTCAAATGTAAGTGGCCCAACAGCAGGATGAGGAGGAGTACAAGTTGAAGATCAGACTGATGTCAAAAAAAAAAAAAAAGAAAAAGAAAAGTCAACCAAGCCGACCTCGCAACTGCACCTATTCTGGAGGCATGTCCCTATTTTCAGGCTTACATTTATTTTAAAGGTACGTTCCACTTTTTATTTTTGAATTACCCCTTCACATAATTTTCCAAAATCACACCCTTCTCCAATCACATAGCTTTTGAAACCACTTAGTACAAAGGAAATTAAACTACAAGACAAGCATACTGGTGGCACCAATTATTTAAAGAAAGAGGGCCGACATGTTATATCAAACTATTTCAAAAATTAAATAAAATAATTACTTTGGCTATAAATTACTGCACTATCCTTCATTAAAGTCTATCGATTTTACACCATATCTGAGAATATGCATACATCCACATGTCATTTTTCTCATCCTCATTTTTTTAACCACGCTTCCCAGTAGGCCACAGTCCTACTGGAAATGTGAGTTGTGTGCTATTCAGTATGCACATTTGATGCTAATTAGATGCTTAATCCTTTTTGGCTGGCTGCATTGACCGAGTTGTTGTACCCATTTTCTAATATTAAAAAGCTGAGAGGTATGCAACCAGGCATTAAAAAAAAGTCATTTAGCAACACATACGCATGCATGCACATATGCACAGACAGCCTGAAATAAAGAACTTGAGAAGGGAATACTTGAAAATATATTAAAAAACTTTGGTCATGGTATCATCTGCAACTAATTTGCTTTTTTTGAAAACTCTGACTCAGTGTTAATACTGCTTATACAAAATAAAAAAAAAAACTCTTGTAGAATTCTGAGGCAAATTAAAATCTAGTTGATACTGCCGTTTCCTGAAGCTTAAACACACCAATAGTAAAAATCTTTCTGTTTTGATCCATGAACTCTGTCTTACTCAATGGTTCCACAGTTAAGCAAGTGAGATAGCATGTTGTCAAATACAGCTGAGATCACAAACTGGAGTTCTTTTTAATTATTTTTAGATAACAGAGCCAGACTTAGGCCAATCTTTGCTGGTCAGATTGGATTGGGAGTTGGAGATAACACTTCTACAGTAACAGATCTGTTTACAAATCTTGCTTACCAGTTTCCCCCAGAAATCTGTTACATAAATCTTATTTACTTGTGCTGCAGAGAAAAATGTAACCTCTGTCCCACTGAGCTAACCGCAAAGAATGGGTTACGATGGAGTACACCAAATATCCTGAATGATGTGGATAAAATGCATTTTTAAAAAGTAACCAAAATTGTCTGCGACTGATTATGCATTTTTTGCAGTTCCTTTAGCCAGCAGTAATAAAGTCCAACTACATTTTTTTAAATAAGTTGATAAAGTTAGCCAGAATTCATAAACTGTAGCTCATAGCAAAAATAAAAATTTGCATGAACACAGCAGAAGATCCATCTTCTCATCTTTTGACAACTCTTTTTGTGCACCTCAAGTTGCTTTATTTAGCTACAGTGTGCACCACACACTGCAGTGACCTGCACTGATCCAAAGATTTTTCCCTTTAAGAAAACTTTATACTTTTAACTAATTGCATTTTCTAAAATATGGAACTGTATTTTATATTTGTAGTAAATTAGAAAATCTTGTAAAATATAACAGTCCTTCTGTCAGGATACTTCATCTCTTCACAAACTTTTTGGGCACAATATTTGGGTTCATTCGTCGACGTCCTGCTCCACAGCTGTTGTCTCGAATCTGCAGGTTTGCAGCTCTGCTGTAAATGTCATTTTCAACAAATGGAGACACACCTGCGATATAGTCTGGATCAAAAACATTAGTTTTTTGTCTGGCTTTCTTGGACAACCTTTGCTGTGGAAAGTTCTGATCGTCTACCAGGTGAGGGTTATTGGTATGTTTTCCACCTTTTGGTATTGGCAGAGAGTACTGAACAAAGAAAAAACACATTAGTTTGTTAGTTTGCTGCACTCGTAGCAATGTCACATTTACAGTACCAAACACTAAAATTAAAACTTCAGGCCAGTAAATATGAAATTATTTATCCAGCACAGAAGCAACACTATCAACTATAAGCTAATAATACATGTGACAAATGCTTACAAAAAGGCACCGAACCTGAATACTTTACAATAATCAGGTCATACATACAGCAGAACTACAAAAAAAGTGCAATTACAGATAATTCAGAGATGGTCTTTCACTTGTAATACAAGGAATGTACTGATAATGAAGAAAATTCCACTCCCCAAATCAAACAAAGAATCAAGTTTAAACTCTCTAGGCATAACAGTTTGTCCAAAATACATCAAAATTGTGTTGTCAAAAAAAAAAAAAAAAATTCTTGAACAAAGGAAACAGAACCAAGAAAGATGACAACAGGAAATGAAAATGCAGTGTTTTCTACTACAAAAGCTTCTCTCATTAAGACTGTCATGGTCAGTTTATTGAACTGAATCATCTTACCCTGAGGGATACGAAAGTAGCAGGTATCTTAACGTCGAATGCTACTTTAAAAGAAGAAACAACAAAGACTTAAACAGCCATTGACACTACTGAGGAAAAGTGAGAAAAAATATATGCAACTGCGTCTGGATTTTGTAAACATTTTACATATTGCTCTTTTTGAATACTACAGCCAAGTTGATCTTGGCACTTATATTTTTCGTTAATACTCAACCTCATCTGCCTCTACAGTTTTCACTCCATCTTTTCCCACAATGGAAATGCCCTATGATCTCAGATTAGAGAGAGAGGGCAACAGAAATATTAATTCAACCCATTCTCAAAGAAACTGTTATAAGCACAATGAATACTACGGCCTTGAAACCAGTAAGTTCAGCACATTTTACCTCAAAAGTAAATCATGAGAAAAGGAATGATGTAATGTAAGCTGAATGGTGCTTAAATATGTTGTCATAAAATGTTGGCTTTAAAAAGCAGTCTCTTGGCCATTTAAAAACTCGGCATCCCTTGGATCACCTTGTATGAAGGTATAACAACCAGGATACAGTACACCAACAAAATTTTAAATGGAATTCTGGACTACTATCCATATACAAACTGCAGATAAGCTGCAGACATCTCCACCCTTAATCGAGCCGAACATTTACTGATTATACTAAAAAAGAAATATGACCATGGTTGCAGAGATCCGTGCTCAAACTGCTTCAAAAATGTCACATCAATGCTCCTTAGCTAAGGCTAGAGACAAATAAAAATTTCTGTATAGTTCTAAGAGTAATGCAGCTTATTATGCTTATGTGATGAAATAAAAACAAATTTAGTCAATGGTCCTCATAGTCTGTCCCACTTAATTTCTGCAAATATAGTTACTGCAAGGGAAAAAGGCCCATTCCTACATCACTGCATAGTTAAAGTTCAAAATTAGTCTTGCTTCGTCTGATGTCTGCCAAAGTACAGTTTTGTACCTACCATAAATGTAGATGTCCGAACTGGATAGCATCTGCAGTCATAACAAATGGGTTGTCCTGTCGTCAGGCAGCCCTTCGGTCAGCCGGATTCCAAAGTCTGGGTCCGGCTTTGGCTGATGTCGCACTTCACCCGACGTCATCTCTGCTGGTCTTCGGGTATAAAGGCATCAGCCGACGCCATTTTCCTCAGTGTTTCTTGCCCCAGATGCCAGTTGCCCTCTTGGAAGGCTAAATTTTGGATAAATGCCAATGTTTCCAAAAAGATAGAAGGCAAACACAAAAAATAAGCATGTATGTACATATATACAAACAAATACACCATAAGAGACTCCCCCCCCCAGCTAGCTATTTGGAGGGTAAATACCCTAGGAGTACCACAGAGGGGAAGGAGGGAGGGTAATCCTGACTGCAGATGCTATCCAGTTCGGACATCTACATTTATGGTAGGTACAAAACTGTACTATGTCCTTCATGGATGCATCTGCAGTCATAACAAATGGGTAGAATACCATAGCCAACTAGGGGAGGAGGAAGAAAAAATTATGGTGTGGTTAGGATCCCTTGCAGTACAGCAGTGGCAAACCCTGCTCGGGATCTAGAATACAGAGGTAAATTATAATGCTTGGCAAATATATGTATGGAGGTCCAAGTAGCCGCCTCAATAATGTCCTTGGTTGCCACTCCTCGTAAGAAAGCTGTGGTAGTGGCTGTAGCCCTTGTAGAATGTGGCCTTATGTTCTGTGGAATTGGTTTTCCATGGTAGGAGTAACAGAATCTTATGCAATTTCCTATCCATTTGGAGATTGTCTGTTTGGAAATTGCTTTTCCTTCCCTTCCTGTTGCATAGGCTACAAAAAGCTGGTCAGTTTTTCTGTTACTTTTGGTTCTGTCCAGGTAGTAGCGTAGCTGTCTATGTACATCCAAGGTATGCAGCATTCTTTCCCTCTGTTTTGTGGATTGGGGAAGAAGGTAGGTAGGTGGATTGCCTGGTTTAAAGACACTCTGGATACCACCTTATGCATAAATGTAGGATTAGTTCTCATGGACACCCTATCTTGATGGAAGATTAGGAAGGGTTGTACTGCCATTAAGGCCTGTAGTTCAGAAACCCTCCTTGCTGAGGTAATTGCCAGTAGGAAAGCAGTTTTCCATGACAGGTGCTGTAGATCTGCTGTTGCTGCTGGTTCAAACGGAGGGAGTGTCAACTTTTCTAGCACAAAGTTCAAGTCCCATGCTGGTAATGGTGGTTTCCTAGGAGGTTTTACATTCTTGATCCCTCTGAGGAACCGCCTGAGTAGAGGATGTGAAAAGACAGGTGGATCAAAGCTGTATTCTGCTGAAATAGCTGATGCATGTATCTTGATGGAGGAATAGGACAGGCCTGTATGTAGAAGCTCTGCCAAATACTCCAGAATGTTAGCAATATCTATATTCGACACATCTTTTCCTCTTTCAGCACTCCAAATGACAAACCTTTTCCATTTTCCTGCATAGTTCCTTCTTGTTGAAGGTCTGCGGGCTTCAAGGATAATGTCTTTAACCCTTTGGGAAAGATCTGGATTAGTTGCTGCTATGTGATGTTCCAGGCAGTCAGTTGCAAAGTTTTTAGGTTTGGATGCATGATGCTGTAGTTGTTCTGAGTTAACATCAAAGGCATCAGGGGTATTGACCACATTTTCTCCTGAGACATGCTCCTCAGCAATGGGTACCAGTGTTGTCTTGGCCAGTTCGGAGCTATCAGGATTATCCTTGGGCGTTCCTCTTTGATTTTCAGTAATACCTTGTGTATCAAGGGAAGAGGTGGAAATGCATATGCTGTCAGACCTTTCCAGCTGAAGGAGAGCGAATTCACCTTCCATGCAAGTGGGTGGAATGTCCTTGTGCAGAATTTTTTGAGCTGGTGATTGAGAGGGGAAGCGAATAGATCTATTTGTGGCATTCCCCATTTCTTTGTGATGGTCTTGAAGATGTCCGGGTGTAGCATCCATTCGTGAGCATCCGAGGTGGTTCTGCTTAACATGTCTGCTAGGGTGTTCTCTTTTCCCGGTACAAATATTGCCTGTAACTGGATGTTGTAGCCGAGTGCCAGATTCCAAAGGTCCAAAGTCATTCTGCATAGGGGGTATGAATGAGTGCCTCCCTGTTTGTTGATGTACCACATGACTGTGGTGTTGTCTGTCCTTATCATCAAATGGCCTTCTTTGAGGAATGGTCTGAATTTTTGGATTGCCAGTTTTACTGCCAGCATTTCTTTTTGGTTTATGTGCAGGTGCAGCTGGTCCTGAGTCCACAATCCTTGTACGCATTTGTCTAGCATGTGCGCCCCCCATCCTAGGTCTGAGGCGTCTGTTGTGATGGTTTGGCTTGT
Source organism: Protopterus annectens (assembly GCF_019279795.1). Lineage (NCBI taxonomy): Eukaryota > Metazoa > Chordata > Ceratodontiformes > Protopteridae > Protopterus > Protopterus annectens. The sequence continues at coordinate 140,027,673 of NC_056742.1, read as the reverse complement.
TCGAAAGTTGTGGAAGGGTAGGCCTGGGTTTGACTGGCATGCTTGAGCCCACCATAGGAACTCCTGTTTTAGGCATGGGATTAGTGGTATTTCTGCTTCTAGGCTGTGCCTGTGTTGAGACCATAAATTCTTTAGGTACCACTGTAGTTTTCTCATATGCAGTCTGGCATGTGGGACCAAGATTATGCATGATGCCATGAAGCCCAAGGCCTGCAGAACTTTTCTTGCTGTTAGTTTGTTCTGTTTTGTTAATGCCAAGAAATAAAGAGGGAGTTCTTTTTGTTTTCTGCAGTTAGGAATGCCATTTGTTTTACTGTGTCCAATTCCGCGCCCAAGAATGTTCTTGTTTGGGATGGTATCAGCCTTGACTTTTGTAAATTGACTGTGTATCCCAGGGCTTGTAGCAAGTAAATGACCCTTTGTAAATCTGTTGTCAGCTTGCTTTTGTTGTCCGCTTGTAGCAGGCAGTCGTCCAGGTATGGATAAATTTGGATTCCCTGTAGTCTGCAGTGAGCGATTACTGATGCCAGGCATTTTGTGAATACTCTGGGCGCAGTAGATAAGCCAAAGGGCAATGCTGAGAATTGATAATGCTCTGATCCTGCAAGAAATCTGAGGTATCTTCTGCAATTTGGTCAAATGGGGACGTGCAGGTATGCCTCCTTGAGATCTAGAGTTACCAGCCAACACTCCTTGCCCAGCATGGGAAGAAGTTGCTGTAGGGTCAGCATTTTGAATTTTGGGACAATGATATATGTGTTTAAGATGGACAGGTCGAGAATAGGTCTCCAACGTTTTTCTTTTCTTGGTACTAGGAAGAGTCTGGAATAGAATCCTTTGCCCTGTTCTGTTATTGGTACTCTTTCCACAGCTCTCATCTTTGTTAATTCCGTTATCTGCTGTAGAGCTTCTATTTTTGATTTGGAGGCAGGTTTGGCATTCCTCTTTTTACTGGTAAGGTGTGGAAGTGGAACCGGTAGCCTTGGTCTATGGTTTGCAAAATCCACTTGTCTTTTGTGATATAGTGCCAATTTTTGAAAATAAGGCTAATTTTCCGCCTAATGGTGCTGCTATTTGCTCCCTGGTAGGCGGAGTTAGAGCCAAGTCACTGTGATTGTCTTGTTGCAGTGGTAGTGGTTGTGTCTGTGCCTCTGTTATTACCTTGCCACTGTCGTCCTCTGTAGGCACCTCCTCTGGATTGATTTCTGCCTCTGAGCGTCTATTCCTGCCCCTTTGGGATCTTGTGGAGTCAGGAAAGGACCAATTTTTGGCAGGCCAGTTCCTGCTAAACCTTGGGGGCTGAACCTGTAAGAAATCTTTAACTGTTTGTACAGATTTTGCCTTTTCTTCCATTTTCTTCATTACCTGCTGGGCAGGTGTACCAAATAAACTGGCCTTATCCATAGGAGCATCTAATAGCTTAGCTTTAACATGATCCGGTAAGACCTGCTCTTTCAACCATGCATGTCTTCTTATCACTGTGCCAGTCATGGCTGATCTAAATGAAGCCTCCAGTGCATCATAGCCACATTTTAAGGAATGGTTACTAACCTGTTGTATGTTATTCACCATTTCTAATACATATTTCTTATCTATAGATTCATCAGAGGATACTTTTTTAGTTAACTGATCAAGCATAAACTCTTGGTATTGGATCAGGTGAAACTGACAGTTTAAAGCTCTAGCTGAGAGAGTAGCAGAGGTGTAAACTTTTTTCCCCCATCTGTCCAAGGACCTGGATTCCCTTTCTGAAGGAATAGGGTTTTTTGCTGTGGTCGAGGCTACTGCCTTAGGCCCCTGGGAAATAGTTTCGGGGTCTGCCAGTGGGGCCTTGTATAGGTGATGATGAGTGTCTGGAACCCCGTAAAATCTATCAGGTTTGGCAGGGGCTGGAGGTAAAGAATCAGGAGCAGTGCAGACATCATTAAATGCATCATCCACAACAGGCAAAACAGGAGGTATAGCTAAGGGCCTATGTTGTGGTAAATGCAGAAAAGTCCTAAGCCTATTTCTTGAATCTGAGAAATCTTGTTCCTGCCATTGAAATTGTTCTCTCATGGCATGTAAGGTTTCCCCAAAGGAAAATTCCTCTGGTGGAGAGGCGGCTGGAATGGATTCTTCAGCATCGGAGTCTTCATAAGTAGAAAAAGGATCCTCTGGCTGTTCTGTAATGTCGGAGTCATCCGCAGAATCATCAGAGGACACTGGCTCGGGGGGCTCTGTCCAAGGTCTCTTTTCTGGGGGCTGAGAGGCCCTGTCTGGGTGAGATTGGGATCCCCTAATTAAGGATATTAAATCTTCTGCCAGAGTAAGCATTTGTGAACTAGAAGTGGGCCTGTGTGAGGGAGGTTTAACAGGCACTGACTTAGCAGATTTGGCTGCTTTAGCCCTGGCAAAGGCCTTGATAGACATGGCTGCAGGGGGTCTAGCAGCACCACGTGCTGGGGTAGAAACATCCAAAGGGATGGTTGTCTGATAACTCACTAGAAACCACAGTTGTAGGCAAAATTTCTGAGGCCGATTCAGGTAAGGTAGCAGGAGCCTCAGTAGTAGCCATGGATTCGGCTGAAGATTGACCAGTTTTCTCGGTTTCGGCCGAAACCGAGACACTCGCGGCTTGCTTAACCGTGGTTTCGGCCGAAACCATGGACCGCGAGTGTCGGTCTTCTTCCTTGCGTTTTTTAACAATTTGGGTAGTCGGAGGATCCGACGGCATAATGTCAGCAAAGTCTGAGCCGAAAAACTGTTCAGCAAACTCCGACCGACGCCTTAGCGTTCGTCGGTTGAAGGAAGCGCAGGCCGAACAGGCTGCTACGTCGTGGTCTGGGCCTAAGCAAGGCAGACAATAAGAGTGGAAATCTTTATGAGGTATTTGTTTCCCACAAGTTAAACAGTTATTGACTTTTTCTGACATCGGCTGAGGCAAGAAAGAGTCCCCAACGGGTACTTAGCTTTTAGAAGTCTTCGAAGTAGTATTCGGTAGTAGTAATCTCTGGATCTGACCGACCGGCACTTGCGAACAGCTTCTGCTTCGGGCGCCACGTGGCAAGAAAGACTGAGGAAAATGGCGTCGGCTGATGCCTTTATACCCGAAGACCAGCAGAGATGACGTCGGGTGAAGTGCGACATCAGCCGAAGCCGGACCCAGACTTTGGAATCCGGCCGACCGAAGGGCTGCCTGACGACAGGACAACCCATTTGTTATGACTGCAGATGCATCCATGAAGGACATCAAGTAACTACCAAAGAGTTTAACTTTTTACCTGTCAGTTGACCTTTGTGGGAAACACCTCTTTGATAGTTTCCTGCAGCTGGGTTCATTCTCTCCATGAGCTATAGTTTGGCATTTTTCTGAGAAGACCCCACACTACGGATGCAGATGCTGAATTATTATACCAGCTACAGAAATGTGCCCAAATCCCAGAACACAAAAGCTCATCTTGAACTACTACTGTGCACACTTAAACCATACCAATAAACAGTAGTAAAGAATGTTCAACAAAACTGTAAAAAGTAATAGAAAAGTAAATACCTGCCAAACTTTCAGAGAACCACAGAAGTTGGATGGTAGAACTGACCACAAGTGGACAGGGATGTTATCTGTGACTCAAAAGTAGATCGACTTGTAGATCAACTGTTACACAAAGCAATCTGTGTCTGACAGGGATATTAATTCCCTTATAATCCTCACCGTCCAAGGCATTTCTACACTGATAGAATGGACTCAAATTGTTTTACATTACCTTTTTTTCCTTATATTTTTGATGCAAGATAGCACCTCCACCTAATATTTCAAACTTACTTTAGCATTTTGCTTCTGGAGAAATATTTCATATCCAAAACGTTAAGTAAATTGTCTAAACACACACAAGCACGTGTACGCAAGCACAAACACTCAGAAGGCAGCATTCCCTAAGGAAGCGAATTTATGAACATGTTTATGACATTAATAAGGCAAATTAAAAGAGTGCTTTTAAAAACATGTTCTTTTATGCAAGAATTTTTACAAAATTTTATTTTGGTATTGTTGAAATTTTAACATCCAACCCAAAAGGTGTAGCCTGAGAAATGTGACAAATATAAAAAAAAAAAACTGCTATGAGAGTTTAGTTTTAACACGTCCAACAAACCAGGTATAAATGATTAGGTTTCTATTAACCCTGTACTGAAAGTTGAGTGCAGCATACCTGCGACAGTGTTACAAAACTGATATGAATCACTATACAATATTTTTATCATTTAGAGCTATATTAGATTTATCAACTGTATATGGTACATGTCTACATAATGTATGGTGCACTTAAGTTTATGGTTTGGGTTCAATACTTCAAAAATCTTTTTGTTTATCTATATTTACAGCTTGCATCAGATATAATCCATTGGCATTTTAAGGCTTTACATGCTTAAACTTATATTTTACTTATTAGCCAAGATTTTTTACATGGTATGTTGGACGGAGTTATATTTGGGCAATCTTTAAAATGATATCATTACGTGATTGGTTATGTACAATATGTTATTCAAAGACGTGAAAGTTGAGTTTCTTAGTTCTGATGAAATCCAAAAGTAATCATGCTGAAAGAAGTGCTTAACTTTATTTTTACTAAAATTAATTCTAGTAGTGTGGGGGTCTATATTAGATAACCGAAAGAGCAAGTCAGCGAACGCTCACATGAGCGAAAACGCCAGTAATCGAACTCCTTATTATGGGGGGCTGTGCCCCCACCCCCCTCTAATTATATATTCTAACTCAGAGGTTGCACTACAGTGAGGAAAAGGCAAATATCCCACTCCTCACTGTACCCCAAACCCACAAACACCCTTTCGATTCTTGGCGTTTTCACTTGTGAGCATTCGCTGACTTGCTCTTTCGGTTATCTAATATAGACCCGTGTGGGACATACCAGCACCTACTTATTTACTTTGTGTGAACACTACCTGCATGGCTCTTTGGTGCCACAGAAGGCATAGCTATGTCATGTCAAATCTGTCTGCCCACCATTGCTCATTTATTCTGATTTGTTCAGATTTTTCTTCTAACCACTCCTTGAGTTGCAGAATCAGAAGGAACGTCAGTCAAAAAGAATGATGGAATCTCATATGCCATAGTAAGAGCATACCCACCATCACCCCACATCTGTCCTGTTGCATTAAGCAAAGAAAGGGTAGGACCATATTTTTCTGAATGGAAGGAAGTTTGATCTGTAGATTGCCCCCAATAACGGAAAATCTGGACCAGGCAATTTCTGAACTGGCAGTTTAGGAAAGTACTAGAAGAGTATTTCACTATCAGTTTGCTCATTTCACTTGGGAAGTGAACTGCTGAGAAAGTGTGTGATGCTTCTGACTATGATTCACTGCTGTGTGTTCATCTCTACACAAGGGTTATGGATGACTGCCACCACCCCATCCTTGCCTGTTTAAATATAGCATAGATTGGCTATATGGTCAAAATGAGTACTCCCGGCTGCATCTTTATCTCCATGGCCTTCAGGGCCAGGACAACTGCTGATTGATCCAACTGGTTTACATGGAGATCAGCCATCATGGGAAACCACACCCTTACAGATAGGGAGCTAAAAATAAAAATGGGCACCCCACCATACGAGCAAAATGCCCACCAGTATCTGCACCTGTGATGTGTTTTGCTACAGCACTGGAAGGCTCAACATCCACCACTGTAATATCTGGCAAAAAGGACTGAACCTGTCAGAATGTGGCAATTCAGCAACCATGAGTACCTCACATTCCATTCCAACACCCACATCCTTGGCCAGGCACACAGCACTATGAAGAATGTGGCATTTTTCAAGCCCAGTAGGGTCTGGGAATAAACACTGCAGTGCATCTTCCCTCCAAGGGCAGGACTATACAGCTGTGTACCTATGATGGCTATTTTCTAACACCTAGGTCATAAGACCTCTCTCAGTTTACAAGTACTCTCAACAGCTGGCAACAGTGAAAAACAAACATTGCAAGGATCCTTCTAGGGAATCCTTGAACTAGCCCTCCAGCAGCCAATCATCCAGACAGAGGAATGCAGAATTCCATCTTCTGCAAGGCTTCAGCCTTCATAGTCAACACCTTGGTAGATAACCTGGATGCTGAAAGGAAGCTCACCTAGCAGCATATTATAATGAGGTGACACCCACTCAGTACAAACTGGAGGGAAAAAAAAAAAAAAAACATTAAGGACCCCACACAATGCGTCAAATGTCAGACATATCTGGCAATGTCATTCAGGTTCCATAGCCCACAAGGACAACTAGAATTAATGTAAAATTAAGTGAAAATAGGGAGGAACACGCATGACGTGTGAAGCAACTCTGCCTGGTGCCCTGCAGAGTTCTACAGCAGCAGAGAGACGAGAGACAAGAGAGACTTTGGAGTGATTAAATATAATTTTTCTGCATTTTCTTGCTGCCTTTAGCTAATTCTGCCTAAAACGCAGATTTTCTAGAGTTTCTGTGATTTAAAAAGCTTGTTTCAGCTAGATATTGTACTTTTTTTACTGCCTGCACTTTAACAAAGTTGTTTTTGTGTTTAAATTACCCGTTTAACTGTTGTAGGCTACACACTCAAGTGTGATTGCCATTTCTGTGCATTTAGTGTTTTTTTGATTGTATCTGCTTTATTTTCTGAAAAAAAATATATATATATATATACTTGTTTTCCCGCCTTTCTAAGCTAGTTTAGTCCAGTTTTCAGGTTAGTGCTGAATTCAGGGCTGTGTTACAAGTTTCTGTGTTTGCACATACCTTACTTGGATAGAAGAAAGTTTCTCTTTTCACTGTGAGAGAGGGAGCTTTGAGCAGCCTATCTGTCCCTGGAGGAGTGGTTTCAGCCCAGAAATTAGTAGTTTATTGGCCATTTTGGGCTAATATATATCTCTCATTTCCCTGCTGTAAAACCTGCATTTGCGCGGATTTGCACGCTGGGCAGCGCTGGTTAGCCAGGGTATAAGTATTCCCGGCTCCACAAAGTGTACTCTTCAATTTTTCCCTTGGAACTAGACAAATTTTCAACTTAAGCACGCAAATCATTCACTTCTCATCCCTGCACTTGCCCAAAACTCATAGCAAGCACCAATAAACCTTAGCACTAGACCCCCCTATACTGTAGAGAAGGACAAGGCTCTCTATTCGACCTTACCAGCCAATCAGTAAAACTGTTCACTGTACCTATCCAGGCATGTCCAAAGGGCAGTTTCAGGTGTACGCTCCAGTCCAACTGGCGAATCTGGGCATTTTGAGGCAATGTTACAATTGCCTAATGTACACAGACAACCCTCTCCTCCTTCCACCAAACACTAATACATGCGAGAGATGCAATTATACAGTCAAACTGGAGGCTAAGCTCTCTCAAACGAAGACTGGACCAGGCAGTCGAGGAGAAGGGAATTACTTGCATCACACCACCAGTCTCACACAGACCTATGAAACCAGCACTGGCAAAAAACACACAAAAACATACTCTGGCTCTAAATAAAAATCTGCAAAAGCAACAGAGACCTCCAAAGCAGACATCCAAGCAACCTCCAAAGCAGACATCCAAGCAACCTACACCCCCCCCCCCAACACAAACCATGAAACACATACTTCACAAAACCAGTGTGCCACACAATCACAGCCCTTAAGGAAAAATAACATACCCAACACACTAGTAATAGGAGACTCTATAGTCAGGCACACTGATGTCCCACTCACTAGGCTGAACAAGGAGAAGGTTACTGTTTAGTTGCCTGTTGGGTGCCAGGATCCACCACATAACACAAGCACTCAGGTCACTCCAGAACAAGTACAAATATGACTCTGTCATTGTCCATGTTGATGTGAATGACCTGAGCCATACCTCCCTGGACTACATGAAGAGACATGATCACGTAGCCCAGGCTGGTATGACCCTGACCCTGAGTAGCATCCTGCCCTCACCAAGAATGATACCATGGTATAGAGAAAAAATTATCAATTTCAACAATTGGCTAAGCTTCTGGTGTCATTCAAAGGGAATCCAGTGTCTGCCAGCCTGGGATGACATGCTCGACAAGTCACACTGCTTTGCTAGAGATGGCTTGCACCTGTCACCCTTAGGCTTTCGAATACTGGCCAAGGCTCTTGCCACCCCCATAGTGCCTTTTTCAGGCAAGGCTCAAAAGACAAACCCACTGCTGTAAATAGCACAAGTAACAAAAAACTGACGGTAATGCTGCTCAATGCCAGAAGTCTAAACCTCAAAATGCACACACTTGAGGCACTCCTCAGTATGGAGAAAACCGATATATGTGCAGTAACAGAAACATGGTTTAAGGCTCCAGAGCACCCCAGCACTACCAGGCTACAACTCATACCATACATTTCGGCAACAAAACCCAGACCGAAAAACAAAAGGCGTGGGAGCACCCATATTCATCAAGGATACCCACACCTCCAGGTTAGTGGCACAGCACGATGCTTCAGAGATCATCCACATGCAACTAACAATGGGCAAAACTGCTATTCAAATTATAGCGTGCTACAGATCACCCACCATGTCCCAGGACCCCCACTCCGCATTTCTGGAAACACTGGGAAACAAAGGTCCTACCAAACACCGTGATATTGGGTGATTTCAATTATCCAAACGTTAACTGGGAGAACTACTCGAGTACGAACTCCCTGGCCCAACATTTCCTAGAATTTATAAACTCAAACGCCCTGGATCAACTGGTTAACACCCCCACCAGAGGTGACAACATATTGGACCTGGTCATCACCAACATGGGTGACCAGTGTTCCACAACCCCTCGCTGGTTAGATCTGACCATAAACTAATCACTCTGGATATCCACATTCCGCCACCACCCCCGGTCAAAGAAACCACTGTGAAAAACTTTTCAAAAGCAAACTTCACGTAACTTAAGACCGAGGTGGGAGGTTTCAAAGCCCCCATGCTAAAGGAGAACGCTGTCCAAGCTGCAAAATCCTTTAATAATGCACTCTACGGGCACCTACAAGAATGCATGGATCGTGCTATCCCAAACAAAACCAAGACTCGCTCCTCCAAGAAAAGGAGACCAGTCTGGTGGACCCCTGCCATAAACAAGCTATAGGTTCATAGGTTGATACTGAGCTATCTTCCCGAAGGCATATATTAGCCCAGCCACGTTGTGTGGTATTCACTGCCCCTTTAGTAGTTCCCTAGACCCTTGTACTAGCAAGCTAGTACCATTGGCCCCTATCTAGTAGTGCTGTTGGTGTGATCCCCGGTGTGAACTTTCTGTTACCCATCCACTCATCAAGGTTTCTCTTGAAGAGGAATAGTGAGGGACTCTGTCTTATGTAGATCGGGACCCTATTCCATAGTAAGGGAAGTCTCTGAGAAGGGAATCTATCCCTCCAGCATGTTCTATTCATTGTTGTGTTGAGGTTTATATCCCTAGAGCGTGTAGCTCGAGTAGATTTGGTTTTGCTAAGATGGAGCATGTTCAACAATTCTGGGTTGAACATGGCTCTGTGCACTTAAGACAGAGATCGCCTCTGAGAAAGCGGTATGCAACAGAGAACAGTCTTAGCTTTTTCTATCGTGCTGCATAGGGCAACTGTTTGACGCCAGTAATTCTCTTGGTTAGGTACCTCTGTGGTCTCTCCAGCTGCTGGAGATGTCTAGCCAGGTACATTCCAATTGGTGCATTGTACTCAATAATGGGTCTGATGAGGGAAGAGTAGAGGGGCACCATTACATCCTTAGATCTTGATGCGAACCCTTTCATGATCAGATGGGTCACAGAAGGATTTTCTAACCAATTTGGCAACATGGTTATCAAAGGAAAGCTGGCTATCTACTTGGGTCCCTAGATCCCTTATTTCTTCTTCAGATTTCAGGGGATTACCTCCTATGTTGTAGTTTGCAGGTACTCTGTTTTTTCCAAAGGGGATTACTAAGCATTTTTTGCATTTAGCTTGAGACCATGGCTTTGACACCATGCATCAGTCTCATTTAGGCCCTTCTGGAGGATCTCCATGTCTGCCGGAGACTCTATTATAGCACCCAGTTTGCAGTCGTCTGCAAACTTAGTCAGCCACAGCCCTTCCGTGCTTGCCTGTACTTCTGAGAAGTATATGCCAAACAGGAGGGGCCCCAGGACAGAGCCCTGAGGCACACCACTCATTACTGGTCTGGATTCGGACATAGATCCCGCTACTCTTACTTTATGGGATCTGTCTGAGAGCCAGTTTGCGATCCATCTTGTGAAGTAAGGGTTTATGCCCAGGCTGGTGAGCTTATCAATAATACCCGAATGGGGAATGGTGTCAAATGCTTAGCAAGGTCAAGGTAAGCAGTGTGTACCTCCTTTCCTTTATCTATAGCCTGAGTAACTGTCTCAAAGAAATCCACCAGGTTCAGGAGGCATGATCTGCCCTTGACTAAGCCGAACTGTGTGGGGTCCAGCGACTGGAGGTTCCCAATCTCTCCATTTAGGAGTTCCATAATGATTCGCTCCATAGCCTTACAGATCAGACTGGTCAGGCTTATAGGTCGGTAGTTTCCAGGGACACCATCTGGTCTCATGGAGGCAGTGTTTTTAGCTTTAGATAGAGCCTTGTTAACCAATGTATCATTAATAATTGGACTTGCACAATCCCCTGGAATGGTAATAGGCCCTGTAGGTGGTGGTGGTGGGGGGGAATTTGCACTGAACCTGTCAGCCAAGATGTTGGCAATGTCAGAAGGGTCAGTGTATTTTGTTCCATTTTGTACTAGCTCAAAACAGACCTGAGCGTTGCAATTTAGATTTTTGATGTAGCCATAGAAGGCCTTATGGTTATCTTTGGCAACTTTCTTTTCAAAATTAGCTTTAGTTGACTTGATGAGGGCCCTCAATTTCTTACTAATGCTGATCAAGGATGATTTTTCTACTTGAGATTTGGCCTTTTTTTGTATAAGTCTCCTCCTTTTATTGTAAAGTTTGCTTATGGCCGGGGTCCACCAGACTGGTTTCTTCTTGCTTGAGGAAGGAGTCTTGGTTTTATTTGGGATAGCACGGTCCATGCAATCCTGAAGATGCATATAGAATGCCTTGGTGTAGGATTCCGCATCCTGGATATCATTATCCTTCTGCAAGGAAATAGTGAAGCTTTCCACTTCGGATGCAAGTAGTTTGAAGTTTGCTTTGGAAAGGTTTTTGACTGGTTTTTTTTGACTGGGGGAGGTGGAGGGATGAGGATGTCCAGGGTTATCAGTCTGTGGTCGGATCTGACCGAGGAGGGAGTGATAACGGGTGTGGTACAGTGGGGCACCCATATTTGTGATGACTAAATCCAATATGTTGTCCCCTCTAGTGGGGGAACATACTAGTTGTTAAAGGGCATTTGAATTTATAAATTCTATGAATCGCTGAGCACAGGAGTTGGAACATTGGTAGTTCGCCCAGTCTATACCAGGGTAGTTGAAATCACCCAAGATTATGGTGTTGGGTAGGACCTTTATATTTTCCAATGTCTCAAGGAATGCAGAGTGAGCATCTTGGGACATGGTGGGCGATCTATAACCGGCTACGACTTGAAATGTGGTTTTGCCTGCTGATAGTTGCGCATGGATGATCTCCGGGGCATTATGCTGCGCTACTAACCTGGAGATATGGGTATCCTTGATGAATATGGATACACCTCCGCCCTTTGTACTGCGATCCAGTAACAGGCCGGAAGGTAGGATATGAATTGTAACCTGGCAGTGCTGGGGTGCTCTCTTGAGCCTTGAACCAGGTTTCCGTCACTGCACAAACACTGATTTTGTCCATGCTGAGGAGAGCCTCGAGTATGTGCATTTTGAGGTTGAGACTTCTGGCGTTGAGTAGCATTACCCTTAGTTTTTGGTTACCTGTGCTGGTTACGGTGGTTGGCTTGTCCTTTGAGCCTTGCCTAAAAAAGGCACTATGGGGACGGGAAGAGCCTTGGCCAGTATTCGAAAACCTAGGTGTGACAGGTGCAACCCATCTCTGGCAAAACAGCGAGGCTTGCCTATCATGTCATCCCAGGCAGACAGACACTGGATCCCCTTAGAATGAAAATGGAAGCTTAGCCAATTGTTGAAATTGATCATTTTGTCTTTGTATTGTGGTATCATTCTAGGTGAAGGTAGTATGCTACTCAAGGTCAGGGTCATACCAGCTTGGGATACATGATCAGAGAGCTCCTCAATGTCTTTTCATGTAGTCCAGGGAGGTACGTCTTAGATCATTCACACCAACATGTACAATGACAGCGTCATACTTGTACTTGTTCTGGAGTGACCTAATTGCTTGTGTTATGTGGCGGATCCGAGCACCCGACAGGCAGCTGACAGTAACCTTCTCCTTGTTCAGCCTGGTGAGTGGAACATCCGTGTGCCTTACTACAGAGTCTCCTATTACTAGCGAGTTAGGTATGGTGTTTTGCCTTAAGGGCTGTTGTGAGGCACACTGCTGAGGTGAATTATGTGTTTTCTGGCTTGTGTTTGGGGGTGCAGGTTGCTTGCTTGTCTGCTTTGGAGGGCACAGTTTCTTTTTCAGATTGGTACCTAGTGCCTCCGAATATGTTTTTCTGTATTTATGCAATATATATTCTTATTATTATTCTATACAATAGAAGGAGGAAAGTAGTACAGAAGAGTAAAATCCCAAGAAGGGAAGACATCCCTGATCAGTATCAGCAAGAAACTACGGTCCCTCATAAAATCATCCAAGGCTAGCTTCGAAAGAAAAATTGCCATGGACTCCAAAGATAACCGCAAGGCATTCTTTAGCTATGTCAAGAATCTAAGTGGCAATTCTCAGATCTGCTCGGAGTTGGTGCAGAATGGCACAAAATACACTGAACCAACCGATATGGCCAACATCCTAGCAGGCACGTTTCAGTGCAAACTTCACCCCCCTCTCACCCCCAAAAGGGCCCATAACTATACCAGAAGAATGTAGTGCCTCTGAAATCACAGACACTCTGGTTAAAACAGCCCTCTCCAAAGCCAAAACCACAGCATCAATGGGACTGGATGGTGTCCCAGGCTGCGTCCTACATGAGCTCAAAAATGAACTAACCCCTCACTTAAACACACTGTTTCAACTCAGCCTCTCCACAGGCTACGTGCCAACAGCAACGGTTATTCCGCTCCACAAAGGTGGAGCCACAATGGACCCCGGGAACTATCACCCTATAAGCCTGACTAGCTTGGTCTGCAAAGCTATGGAGCGCATCATCATGGATCTCATTAACAGAGACAACGAAAACCTACTGGACCCAACCCAGTTTGGCTTTAAGGGCAGGTCATGCCTCCTAAACCTGGTGGACTTCTTTGAGACAGTTACCAAGGCTATAGACTAGGGAAAGGTGGTCCACACAGCTTACCTAGACCTCGCAAAGGCCTTCGACACCATTCCCCACTCAGGTATTATAGCCAAGCTCACCAGCCTGAACATAAACCCCTACATCACGAGATGGGCTGCCAAATGGCTCACAGACAGAACCCACATATGGTAAGAGTTGCAGGAGCTAAGTCTGACTCTAAACTGGTTACAAGTGGCGTTCCCCAGGGCTCAGTCCTAGGACCCCTCCTGTTTGGCATATACTTCTCAGAGGTACAGGCAAGCACAGGAGGACTATGGCTCACCAAGTTCGCAGACTACTGCAAACTAGGGGCTATAATTAACTCTCTGGCTGATGCAGACATCCTCCAAAAGGGTCTCACTGAGACAGACACCTGGTGTCAAAACCATGCTAAATGCCAAAAAATGCATAGTCATCCCCTTTGGAAAAAACAAAGTACCCACAAACTACCACATAGGTGGTAGCCCCCTAAATATGGAAGACGTAATAAGGGATCTGGGGACCCAAGTAGATAGTAACCTCTCCTTTGATAATCACATTGCCAAAGTGGTTAGAAAATCCTTCTATGTGGCCCACCTGATCACAAAAGGGTTTGCATCCAGATCAAAAGAGGTCATTGGGCCCCTCTACGCATCACTCATCAGACCCATCATAGAGTACACAATGCCCCATTTGGGATGTACCTTACAAGACACCTGCAACAACTCAAAGACCACAGAAGTTCATCAAGAGGATCACTGGCTTCAAGCAGATGCCCTATGCAGCTCGACTGAAGAAATTCCAGCTGTACTCGGTTGCATACCGCCTACTCGGAGGTGATCTCTGCCTGACATACAAGGCCATGTCCAACCCAGAATTAATTGACATGCTCCACCTAAAGAAAACCATATCCCCTCGAGCCACACGCTCCAGGGATCTAAACCTCACAATAAATAGGACGTGCTGGAGGGATAAATTCCTGTCCCAGAGACTTCCCATGCACTGGAACAAGATACCAATCTACATTAGGCAGAGCTCCTCGCTAACCCTCTTCAAGAGAAACCTTGATGAGTGGATGGGAAACAAAGTTTACCCCAGGGATCACTTCAATGGCCCTGCTGGACAGAGGCACATGGAACTAATCTAAGGGGGTGGCGAAAGCCAACACATTCCGGCTATGCTTATAAATGCCTTTGGGCAGATAGCCTAGTACCTACCTATGAACCTATATGCATTCATACTAAACAGGGAAAGACAATACAGATAACCAAGATGTTGAACACATTTACAGCAGGGTATCAGGCTTACTGGCTTAAGCAGAGCAGATACTTTAAATGGAAGCTACCCTTACAGATTTGAACTGTCACTCACGGACAAGATTAAACGTTAAAATACTTCAACCTGTAGCCCCTAAAGTATTTAAACTGAATGTCTGAAAGGAGGCTTAAAATGATTCAGTACTGGCAAAACAGCTTCCCATAATAGGCAAACCCAACCTCCTACATGGTTCCCTACTTTTCAAACTATTCCATCAAGATGCTCCATCTCTTGTTGCAAAGAAACTCATAACAGCCAGCCCAACCTACAGCCTCAGAAGCCAATTTGCTACAAAAATGCCTTGTGCAGATCACAGCTTCTCTGTTCTTGCCCATAAACTGACCTCACCTACCACACAAGCTATCCCACGTTAAGGTTGGAATTCAAACAGTTCCTAAATGGTCAACACAAACACAAATGCCAGGAAACTGGAAACAAATATAAATTGCCCCCTACAAGTTAACTCCTCTTTCTTTCCTTGATCATCTCCTTCTCCACACTCGTTTAGTTACGTAACTAGTTAGTAAAGCATAGTTACTCGTAAGTTCTGAGGAAGTCTGTGTAAAGATGAAAAGCGCTTCATCTTGGTTGTATTTATTTGACTTTTATTAAACGGATTGAAACAATGTGGTGATTCGTGTTTGTTCACTGAACTTTGTTGTGAACGAAAAGAGAAAGGATACTATCAGTGGTGGTTCGTGCAGTTACTTGTTGGTTACTCGTAAGGTGACAGGTATTTTTCTTTCAGGGATTTGTTGTTATATATCAGTAATACTAGTAGCAGTTACATCCATCCATAACCCCACCCCACCCTTTTGCACATGGGGTCAGGGTATCAATTCAACAGTGTTGATCTTCTAGAGCAAGGTTTACATCTTTGGGTAGCTAGCAGTTACATCATCCTACAAAAAATTTTGCCCCGAGTAATTACTTGTGTGCATCCTGAACAGATACCAACCTGGTTAACAGGAGAAGTAAGCTTGCAATACATCCTAAGAACTACAAACCAATAACTTGCCTTCTGACAGTATGTAATCTGTATACTGGAATTGATGCAGACAAAGTTAAGTCATTTAGAAAAAATACAACTCAATTATGGCATTAAAATAAAAGATTAAGAAAAGCACGTAATGTGCAGCAAAGGATAATTTGTTGCCAAATAAAGTCATAATAGAAAATTGTAAAAAGGGAAGAATTTAAGTGTTACACGGAAACATTACAAGAAAGCATTTAACATTCCACATTTGTGGATAAAGGAATGCTTGCAGATGGAACAACAAACCCTACATTAAAAAATTACATTACAGTGACCACAAGAGAGTAGAAATAACACTTAAAAGTTGAGCTATGACTAAAGACAAATGATCCCAAGGATAAAAATTAATAGAAGGATACTCCAGGGTGAATCTTTATCATTGCTGCTGTTTTGTCTTGGCCTTAACCCATTTAGCTGTTTACTTAACAGATTAGACTATGGTTACAATTTGGCTCCCAGAAAATAACCTTGTTTAAATACATGTCATCTGTTTTTGTGAATGACTTAAAACGGTGTAGTTCATCAGTTATGGAGTTCAAAGGACTACTACAAATTATTAAAAATTTCTCAGATGATAAAAAAATGTCATTTGGTCTTGATAAATGTGCAAAAGAAACATTTAAAACAGGAAAGCTGCAGTGCCAAGAAAATATCAAACTGGGACAGGAAATGTGATAGAAAGGAACTCGAGTAGAAGGGAGTGTATAAAAATATGGGAACAGATGAATGATCTTTAATAAAATATGAACAAATGAGAATAAAACTCAGCAAGAAATGCTTCAGAAGAGAAAAACTAATTAAAAAAACTGCCTTGACATCGAGGAATAAAGTCCAAGCTATAAACCAGTTTGCTCTTCCTATCTTAACTTAGCTTTGGGGTGAGTGTCTGTCTCCAAAAAACAGTGGATCAGTTGGACAGGAAAACATAAAAATGCTTCACTCAATCAAATTATATACAAACAAACAATGTATACTGAGATTACATGTATAGATTTGCAAACTATGGACTGCTAACCTTACCAGATTCAAACGTAGTGAAAATTTGAAAACACGAGTAGCAGTCTAAGATGACATCTTTGCTTAGTTTAGCAGAAGCATTTGCGTGTGAAGTGAGAATAGCAAACAAACCAGAAGACAAAAATAAGGCTGTGACGATAGGCAGTACTGCCAGTCATGCGAGAAGTAGGGCAGTGGATGTACAACATATGCCAGCAAAGCTAGCTGGAGTTTTGTACAAAAATATGTCATTTGTGTATCAAACTGATTTGTACAGATGCTTGTGTTTAAAAATGCATTTGTAAAGTTGTCCTGCTGGAAAGAAAAGAAATGTACATGTATTATTGCAACTGAATTAAATGTATATGTATATACAGAGGATACTGGCAGAGAAGTTACTCTCAAACTTCAAAAATAGTAAGAAAATTATGGCCTAGACACAGTAGTTTAACGACAATATCTCACAATTCTGAATGAAGCCAGAGACGCAATGCCTGTAAGAAGTAAGTATAATATAGCGCCTGTAGGAAGAAGGGAAGTACTTTATGGTTTTATGACTTCCATCAGCTACACCAGATCTGAGCAATATTCTTGTGTGTGTATTATTGACATGTAGGTGCTAAAATCCTGGCAGCTTCTAGTGTTGTGATAGTGCGGGAACCAGAAGTCAGATGACCAGATGTATGTGATGTCATTCTGTACAAAAATAATGTTTTAATATTAGAGGAGACGGAAGTCTCAAGAGCAGTCTGTTCGTGAAACCTGACAAAGGAGGAAGACCACTCACCCACTTCATCTTGCCTTGCTCTAGTCAGTGACCACAAACTAGTAGTCTGTGCTATTTTTAATATTTCCCATGATCGAAACTCTAGTGTTTACTGTAAATCGATATTTAGTATTGTCATGTTCTTTTATTTATTAAATATATTTAAACTTCTCATTGTGGCTTATCCTTTTAGAAAACACATTTAAGTTTTGAGAGTATTTTCATATATATTTGGTGATGACTCACTCTCACCACTCCTGAAAGCCTTGCTGTGTGGTAAACCTTACCATTTGTATTGAGATTAACTTCACTCAGTATAACTGGATACCCTTTTAGGAGCCTTATAGTAACTGACTGGTGGCAGTCAAACTACCTTACAGTACAGAAGGTGGCATAGTAAATCTGTGACCGCCTTTCCCAGGTGTGTGTGTGTGTGTGTATGAAAATTAAATCTCAGAGTGAGTGTGTCATCTACTTGGAGCAGAAAAGTACAGTTTTGTACCTACCATAAATGTAGATGTTCGACTGTACACCCTGCTGCAGTCATCACACTTGGGTTATCCTGTCGTCAGGCGGTCCCCGCAGTTGGCTGGAATTCCAAAGTCTTGGTCCGGCGTCAGTTGCTGTCGCTTCTTCCTTGACGTCAGTGCGCCAGGGGTGTATATAATGCAACTGACGCCATTTTCTTCAGTTTTTCTTGTCCCAGATGTCAGGTGCCCCCAAAAAGGTGGTCAGTAATTAGTACCAAATTGAGTAAACTTGCACAAACACAAAATCCCTTCAGCTATAAGCAAATACATCAGGAAGGTATTGAAGAGATTTAGCCATTAGGTCAGAGGGGATGGAGGGAGGGTAGCCTGGACTGCAGCAGGGTGTACACTCAAACATCTACATTTATGGTAGGTACAAAACTGTACTATGTTCATCGTGTTACCCTGCTGTGTCGGCTGTGTCTTATATACTCTGGCCTCACTGACGTCAGAAGAGAATGCGACGACAACCGACGCCGGACCAAGACTTTGGAATTCGGCCGACCGAGGGACCGCCTGATGGCAGAAAACCCCATCTGTGATTACTGCAGCTGTATGCACGATGAACATCATATGCAATGACCTATCCATTTGGAAATGGTTTGCTTTGTTATAGCCTTCCCTTGAGAAGCTGTAGCATAGGATACAAAGAGCTGGTCAGATTTTCTGAAAGCCTTAGTTTTGTCCAAGTAGTAACGAAGTTGCCTGTGAATGTCCAAGTAATGCAGGAGTCTCTCACCTTTGTTCTGTGGATTTGGGAAGAAGGTGGGTAAAGTGGATGGTTTGATTTAAAGCCACACTGGAAACCACCTTAGGCATAAAGGAAGGATTAGTTCGTAGAGAAACTCTGTCTTGATGAAAAATGAGGAAAGTTTCCACTGCCATTAGTGCCTGTAGCTCTGAGACTCTTCTAGCTGAAGTTATTGCTAGCAGCAGGGCAGTCTTCCATGATAGGAAATGAAGATCTGCAGAGAAAGCTGGTTCAAAGGGAGGTAGCGTTAGTTTTTCCAGAACAGAATTGAGGTCCCATGTTGGTGTAGGTGCTCTCCTGGGTGGTCTAATGTTTTTTGCCCCTCTGAGGAACTGCCTTAGAAGTGGATGCGAAAATAAGGGTGGATTTGTGTTGTAATGGGCCGAAATAGCTGAAGCATGGATTTTAATGGAGGAGAAAGTGTCCTTTGTGCAACATCTCAGTTAAATACTGTAGAATGTGAGACATGTGTGGCTGAATTGTGTCGTGGCCTTTAGATTGGTTCCAGGCACAAAACCTTTTCCATTTGTCCGAATAAGCCTTCCTGGTGCTTGGCCTCCTAGCTTCCAGAATAACATCCATAACTGCTTGGGAAAGAGGAGCTGGCTGGATGCTTAGTTGATTTGCCATGCAGCCAGATTTAAGGTTTTGAGCTGGCTGTGAAGAATCTGATTGTTTTGTTGAGTGAGTAAATGGGAAATTTGTGGTAATATCCATGGTGGGCCATATTCCTCAATAGCGGGTACCAGTGCTGGCGTGGCCAGTCTGGGGCTATGAGAATCAGTCATGGTCTCTCCTTTTTGGACTTTCAGAAGTACCTTTGTGAGGAGAGGCAATGGAGGGAAGGCATATACTGTCAGGTTTTTTCCAACTGAAAGAGTGCGTCCACTTTCCATGCTTGATGGTGAAGTGCCCTTGTACAAAATGTTGTTAGTTGATAGTTTTGACAGCTGGAAAACAGGTCTATGTCTGGAAGGCCTCATTTTTGAGTTATCATTGTAAATACTTGTGGATCTAGTTTCCACTCGTGGGGATCCATGATGTTTCTGCTGAGGTCGTCTGCCAATGTATTCTTCTGTCCTGGCAGGAATTGAGCTTATAACTGAACTTGGCAAGCCAGAGCTGTGTTCCATAAGGTCACTGCTTGCCTGCACAGGGGGTAGGAGTAAGTACCCCCTTGTTTGTTTATGTACCACATTACTGTGGTGTTGTCCATCTTTATTCTCAGTTGTCCTGGATGTAATAGATCCTTGAAGGCTGTCAGAGCTTGCTGCACAGCTAGCATCTCTTTTTGATTGATGTGCAGATTCCTTTGATCTGCAGTCCATACGCCTTGAACGCACTGTCCTGCCACGTGAGCCCCCCAGGCATAATCTGATGCATCTGTTGTGATAGTTTGCCTGGCTGGGGGCAAGGTGAAAGGCTGACCCTTGTTGAGGTGACATGCCTGTGACCACCATAGAAACTCCTGTTGTAGGCAGGGAATGAGAGGTATCATTGTGTCCAAGCTGTGGCTGTGTTGAGACCATACGCTTTTTAGGTACCACTGTAATTTCCTCATATGCAGCTTTGCAAATGGTATTAGTAGTATGCAAGATGCCATGAAGCCCAAGGCCTGCAGACTTTTTCTTGCAGTTAATTGGGCCTTTGTTGCCATTGTTTTGAAATATTGAGTCAGTTGTAGTTTGTCTTGAGTCAGATAAGCCTTCTGGGCCGTTGTATTCAAGCTGGCACCCAGGAATGTCATTTTGTGAGGGTACTAGTTTTGACTTCTTTTCGTTTACTGTGTACCGCAGGCAATTTAGTAGATGTTTCACAAAAGCCAGATGATGTAATAGAATGTCCTTGCTTTCTGCTTGGATGAGGCAGTCATCCAGGTATGGGTATATTTGAATTCCTCTGTCTGCAGTATGCAATTACTGGTGCCAGGCATTTTGTGAAGACTCTGGGCGCAGTAGATAAGCCAAAGGGCAGTGCAGAGAATTGGTAATGGGTTGAACCTGAAATGAAATGGAGGTATCTTCTGCAACTTTGTCTGATAGGGACATGCAGGTATGCCTCCTTGAGGTCCAATGTTACTAGCCATGCTTCCTTGCCCAACATGGGAAGAAGCTGCTGTAGTGTTAGCATCTTGAATTTGGGTACTTGCAAGTAGGTGTTTAGAATTGAAAGGTCCAGAATTGGTCTCCAGGCATTGTCCTTTCTGGGCACTAGAAAGAGTAGAGTAAAATCCTTGACCTTGCTCTCGAGTAGGTACCAGTTGAATGGCTCATGTCCATGAGAGCTATAATTTGTTTTTGTGCCTCTGCCCATTGATTTTGTGGCAGGTTTGGCATTCCTCTTTTCATTGGCAAGGTGTGAAAATGGAATCTGTTTCCTCGTAAAGTTATGTCTAGGACCCATTTGTCCTTTGTGACAATGTGCCAGTTGTCTGAAAAAAGTGTGAGTTTTCCTCCCAAGGGGGCTGCCACGAGAGTGTTGCTTGGTCAGATGAGGTGCAAGTCATTGAGTTTGCCTTCTGGTAGATTGGGACCTGTCTTCTCCTCCCTTCTGTGTTGTAGTGCCCCATTGGCGAGGTTTGTACTGGGCTTGTGGTTGTCCTCTGCCCCTTGGGCGTCTGTATTTACCCCTCTGTGGTCTGTCTGTAGCTGGAAAGGACCAATTTTTTGTTGGCCAGTTTCTGCTGAAGCGAGGGGGGCTGTACCTGTAGGAAATCTTTGACTGTCTGCATAGATTTTGCCTTATCCTCCATCTTCTTTAAGACGACTTCTGCTTTAACTCCAAAAAGAACATCCTGCTGTAAGGGAGCATCTAGAAGTTTTGCTTTAACATGATCAGGTAGAGTTTGTTCCTTTAACCAAGCATGCCTACGTATAACAGACCCAGTGACAGCTGCTCTTGCAGGAGGCCTCCAAAGAATCAAACCCGCATTGTAAGGTATGTTTGCCCACCAGTTCAGTGGCATGCAACAGATCCTGCATTTCTTTCAATTCAGATTGTTGAGGGAGAGTGGTCATTTTTTGCTTTAACTGAGAGATTAGAAATTGCTGATACTTAAGCATGTGAAATTGGCAATTTAGTGCCCTCATAGCTAGAGTGGCTGAGGTGTGAACCTTTTTCCCCCACCTGTCTAGTGCTCTGGAATCCCTCTCAGAAGGTACAGGATTTTTAGCCATAGAAGCCTTAGCCCCCTTGGGACCCTGGGAGATTGTCTCTGGTTCAGCAACAGGGCTTTTGTAAAGAAATTTGTGGGAATCAGGCACTCTATAATATGTCAGGCTTAGCTGGAGCAGGAGATAGAGAATCAGGGTTAAAACTGGATTCTAAGTAAACATCATCCACAATGTCTAAAACTGGTGGGATGGCAAGTGGTCTGTGTTGGGGGAGTAAAAGAAACTCTCTGAGCCTTTTCTTCGAGTCAGAGTAGTCCTTACCTTCCCAGTGAAAATGTTCCCTCATAGTGTGTAGTTTCCCCAAAGGAGTAGTCTTCAGGAGGAGAAGCTGAGGGAATGGAATCCTCAGCATCAGAATCTTCATAAGGGGAGAAGGAGTAATCTTGGTCCTCAGAGGAGTCTGAAGAAATGGACACTTGTTCAGAGGATGCATAATCTTCCTCTTGTCTAGGCCTTTTGTCAGGAGGGGGCTGGGAACCCCTGATTAAAGTGATCAAATCTTCAGCCATTTTGAGCATCTGTTTCTTAGGCATGGGGCCTTGAACAGGGAACTGAAGTGCAGTCTTTTTAGATTTAATACGAGTCTTCGTCTTAGAATACGATTTAATGGTGAGCATCGGTCTGAAAACGCCTTCAGAAACCGATGGCGTTTCTGCAGCACCATCTTTTTCAGCAATGTCGTCGGTAAGGCCTGAACTAAATGGCTGCGTCGGCCTGGTACATTCAGTCAAAAATTCTGAAGCGGTCTCGGGTCCCAGATCTGCGGTAGTCAGGGGCTGCGTAGGAGCCTCACTGAGGACCAGAGAACCAGAGACCGGACCAGTCGAGGCCTCGGAATCTGGCTTAGGCCTGGGCTGTCTGTCCTTATCCTTGCATTTTTTGTGCACGCCGGTAGTCGGTTGCTCAGACGGCATGGTGTAGTTAAATTTCCTACCGAAGTAGTGTTGTACGAAATCAAAGCGTCTTTTAATAGTACGCTTATTAAACCTAGCACAAAAATGACAACTAGTGACGTCGTGGTCTGGGCCTAGGCAAGGTATGCAATAAGAATGAAAATCCTTATGAGGTATTTGCTTCCCACAAGAAATACAATTAACTTTTTCTGACATCGGTCTGAGGCAAGAAAAGTTTCCCCAACGGGGTACTTAGCTTTATAGAAGACTTCGGTCTGAAATTCGAATATCTCAGTAGTCGGCCGAACTGCTTCGGCTTCGGGCACCGCGCAGCAAGAAAGACTGAAGAAAATGGTGTCTGTTGCATTATATATACCCCTGGCGCACTGACGTCAGGGAAGAAGCGACAGCAACCGACGCCGGACCAAGACTTTGGAATTCCAGCCGACTGCGGGACCGCCTGACGACAGGATAACACAAGTGTGATGACTGCAGCAGGGTAACACGATGAACATCATGAAGCACTGGTTTCACACATAGGGTACTGGAGGACTTGGGGTGGACACTTGGCTGAGTGCCTACCTCTACAGCTGTGCCAGTGAGGAGTCTTACTGGGGGCCTGGAGGGAGACAGGACACAGACCTTGGGCTGTGTGTGCCCTGTGTGCTTTTAATGGAAACTGTGCTTAATGCAGAGAGGTCTGCATCTGGAAATACTGAGTGTATCCATTTGTATTCCAAGGAAACGTCCCTCTCCAGTGTCAGTGGTGAGGATTCAGGCTCCTTGATTACTGGCCCAGAGTGTGGACGTCACATATTGGTGAGCAGAGGTGTGGATATTAATTGAACTTCTGTAGCCTGTAAGCAGTTATCACTAAAGGTGTGCATTCTCTCAGCAGCCACAAGGTAGACATTCAGAGTTTCATATCAACAGTTTTTATTTATTTTTTGTTTGCCTGCTTTCCTGGTCTAAACTAAAGATGTCAGCAGAGGATTACGGCAAGCTGACAAAGAACCAGTTGGCCAAGGTGTGTGAAACCAAAGGACTGGTGCATGCCAACCTGACTAAAGAGGAAATTATTTCAGCCTTAGCCACAGCTCAGACCAGCAACCAGAAGGAAAACTTATCTGTTAATGGGAATTTGCATCCCTCAGAAACAGGAGAGTTCACCTTTTCCTCAGAGGACTTAAAAATCCATCTGGAGTTAGAGGCTAAAACTGGAGGCCAAACCTATGGAAATCGAAACAGCAGCAAGACTGTGGTAGGGAACACAGATTCAGCAGAGAGACAGCAGCATTTGGAGGCCGAAGAAAATGAGAGACTGTGGTATTTAGAGACTGAAGAAAAAGAGAAGCAGCATCAACATGAGAGGGAGATTCTGACTTCGTCAGGGTCATGGAGGTAATGGAGAAGGGAATAACCGAACCCCAGAAGCAATAAAGGTCAGTAAATTTCTTCCACAGTTTACAGAAGGTGATAATTTTGAAAAATGTCATTCATATCTTTGAAAGAGTGCACAAAACAGTATAATGATGACCAGGGGCCCGGGGTACGGTTCCTGACCCCCTTACTCCATGGTAAAGCTGTAACGGCTGTTTCTAAATTGTCTGATATTGATCACTCACTGTATCAAGTACAATTTCCCTTAAGAACACACAGAGCACACCCTCAGCCAGGGGTCTGGGTGTCTGTCTCCCTACAGGTCACCAATAAGACTCCCCATTGGCACAGCTGTAGGGTTAGGTCCTCAGTAGAGTATCCAAGCCAAGGCTTCCAGCACCCTCTGTTAAACCAGTGCTTCATGTCCCTGCTCCAAGTAGATGACACACACATACATATTTAATTCTCACAAAAACAGCTGTGAAAGGCTGCCACAGATTTACTAGCTATGCCAACTTCTGTCCAGACTATAAGGGAGTTTCACTGCCAGAAGTTATTTTAAGGCTCTTAAAAGGGTATCCAATTACACTGAGTGAAGTTAATACTAAGACAAATGGTAATGTTGACCAAACAGCAAGGCTTTCAGAAGTGGCGAGAGTTATCACCAAATAAATATATGAAAATGCTATCAAAACTTAAATGTTCTTCTAAAAAGACCAGCCAAAATGAGAAGTTTAAATATATTTAATAATAAATAAAAGAACATGAAAATACTAAATATCTATTTACATTAAACAATCACAGGAAATATTAAAAATACAGCCGGAACGATTCACCCAGTTACAGAAAAACAATACTTAACTATTCTCACTATATTTCCTGACTAATATAATCTAAAGAGTACTAGTTCCTGGTCACTTACTAGAGCAAGGCAAGATGAAGTGGGTGTGTGGTCTACCTCCTTTTTCAGATTCCAAGAACAGACTGCTCTTGAGAATTCAGTCTCTCTTAACATTAAAGGAGGATTTCTGTACAGAATGACATCACATACATTTGGTCATCTGACTTCTGGTTTCCACACCATCACCAACACTAGAAGCTGCCAAATTTGTAGCACTTCCAAGTCGATAATAAACACGCAAGAGTACTACTCAGATCTGATGCAGCTGCTGGAAGTCATAAAACAATTCTTCCTACAGGAGCCAATAAACCATACTTCTTAGATATACTGCCTCTCTGGCTTCATTCAAAACTGAGATAACATCTTTATGGCTTAGGCCCAGTAGTTTAATTTTCTTACTATTTTTGAATTTGAGATTACCTCTTCTCTTTCAGTATCCTCTGTCAAAACATATACATTTAATGCACTTACAATAAATACATGTACATTTTTCTTCCAGCATGGCAAACTGTTGATGCATTTTAACACAAGCAACTTTACAAATACATTTTAAACAGAAGCATCTATCTGTACAAATCAGTTTGATACAAATTACATGTAATTCTTTACAAAACTCCATCTAGCTAGGATGGCACGTTACACATCCACTTGCACTACTTCTGGCATGACTGGCAGTACACCTCCTATCGTCACAAAGGCATTAACTTAATGTGCCAAAAAAACAAAAAATATATAAGGAAAAGGGAATCACATGAGAAAGTACAGTTTTGTACCTACCATAAATGTAGATGTCCGAACTGGATAGCATCTGCAGTCATAACAACTGGGTTGTCCTGTCGTCAGGCAGCCCTTCGGTCGGCCGGATTCCAAAGTCCGGGTCCGGCTTCGGCTGATGTCGCACTTCACCCGACGTCATCTCTGCTGGTCTTCGGGTATAAAGGCATCAGCCGACGCCATTTTCTTCAGTGTTTCTTGCCCCAGATGCCAGTTGCCCTCTTGGAAGGCTAAATTTTGGGTAAAAATGCCAATGTTTCCCAAAGGATAGAAGGCAAACACAAAAAATAAGCATGTATGTACATATATACAAACAAATACACCATAAGAGACTCCCCCCCCACCAGCTAGCTATTAGGAGGGTAAATACCCTAGGAGTACCACAGAGGGAAGGAGGGAGGGTAATCCTGACTGCAGATGCTATCCAGTTCGGACATCTACATTTATGGTAGGTACAAAACTGTACTACGCCCTTCATGGATGCATCTGCAGTCATAACAACTGGGTAGAATACCATAGCCAACTAGGGAGGAGGAAGAATAGATTATGGTGCGTTAGGATCCCTTGCAGTACAGCAGTGGCAAACCCTGCTCGGGATCTGGAATACAGAGGTAAATTATAATGCTTGGCAAATGTATGCACGGAGGTCCAAGTAGCCGCCTCAATAATGTCCTTGGTTGCCACTCCTCGTAAGAAGGCTGTGGTAGTGGCTGTTGCTCTTGTAGAATGAGGTCGTATGTTCTGTGGAATTGGTTTTCCATGGAAGGAGTAACAGAATCGTATGCAATTTCCTATCCATTTGGAGATTGTCTGTTTGGAAATTGCTTTTCCTTCCCTTCCTGTTGCATAGGCTACAAAAAGCTGGTCAGTTTTTCTGTTACTTTTTGTTCTGTCCAGGTAGTAACGTAGCTGTCTGTGTACATCCAAGGTATGCAGCATCCTTTCCCCTCTGTTTTGTGGGTTGGGGAAGAAGGTAGGTAGGTGGATTGCCTGGTTTAGGGACACTCTGGATACCACCTTAGGCATAAATGTAGGATTAGTCCTCATGGACACACTGTCTTGGTGGAAGATTAGGAAGGGTTGTACTGCCATTAGGGCCTGAAGTTCAGAAACCCTCCTTGCTGAGGTTATTGCCAGTAGGAAAGCAGTTTTCCATGAAAGATGCTGTAGGTCTGCTGTTGCTGCTGGTTCAAAAGGTGCAGTGTCAACTTTTCTAGCACAAAGTTCAAATCCCAAGCTGGCAGAGGTGGTTTCCTAGGAGGTTTTACATTCTTGATCCCTCTGAGGAACTGCCTGAGTAGAGGATGTGAGAAGACAGGTGGATCAAAGCTGTATTCTGCTGAAATAGCTGACGCATGTATCTTGATGGAGGAATAGGACAGGCCTGTATGTAGAAGCTCTGCCAAGTACTCCAGAATGTTAGCCATATCTATATTCGACACATCCTTCCTCTTTCAGCACTCCAAATGACAAACCTTTTCCATTTCCCTGTATAGTTCCTTCTTGTTGAAGGTCTGCGGCTTCAAGTATAATGTCTTTAACCCTTTGGGAGAGATCTGGAATAGTTGCTGCTATGTGATGTGCCATGCAGTCAGCTGCAACCATTTTAGGTTTGGATGCATGATGCTGTAGTTGTTCTGAGTTAACATCAAAGGCATCAGGGGTATTGGCCACATTTTGTCCCGAGACATGCTCCTCAGCAATGGGTACCAGTGTTGTCTTGGCCAGTTTGGAGCTATCAGGATTATCCTTGGACGTTCCTCCTTGATTTTTAGTAATACCTTGTGTATCAAGGGAAGAGGTGGGAATGCATATGCTGTCAGGCCTTTCCAGCTGAAGGAGAGCAAATCCACTTTCGATGCAAGTGGATGGAATGTCCTTGTGCAGAATTTTTTGAGCTGGTGGTTGAGAGGGGAAGCGAATAGATCTATCTGTGGCATTCCCCATTTCTTTGCGATGGTCTTGAAGATGTCCGGGTGTAGCATCCATTCGTGAGCATCCGAGGTGGTTCTGCTTAACATGTCTGCTAGAGTGTTCTCCTTTCCCGGTACAAACATTGCCTGTAACTGGATGTTGTAGCTGAGTGCCAGGTTCCAAAGGTCCAAAGTCATTCTGCATAGGGGGTATGAATGAGTGCCTCCCTGTTTGTTGATGTACCACATGACTATGGTGTTGTCTGTCTTTATCATCAAATGGCCTTCTTTGAGAAATGGTCTGAATTTTTGGATTGCCAGTTTTACTGCCAGCATTTCTTTTAGGTTGATGTGCAGGTGAAGTTGGTCCCAAGGCCCACAATCCTTGCATGCATTTGTCCAGCATGTGAGCCCCCCATCCTAGGTCTGAGGCGTCTGTTGTGATGGTTTGGCTTGCTTGATATTTGTGAAAGGGTAAGCCTGGGTTTGACTGGCATGCTTGAGCCCACCATAGGAACTCCTGTTTTAGGCATGGAATTAGTGGAATTTCTGTTTCTAGGCTGTGCCTGTGTTGGGACCATAAATTCTTTAGGTACCACTGTAATTTTCTCATATGTAGTCTGGCATGTGGAACCAAGATTATGCATGATGCCATGAAGCCCAAGGCCTGCAGAACTTTTCTTGCTGTTAGCTTGCTGTGGTTTGTTAGTGCCAAGAAGTAAAGAGGGAGATCTTTTTGTTTTTCTGCAGTTAGGAATGCCATTTGTTTTACTGTGTCCAATTCCGCGCCCAAGAATGTCCTTGTTTGGGATGGAATCAGCCTTGATTTTTGCAAATTGACTGTGTATCCCAGTGCTTGTAGCAAGTAAATGACCCTTTGTAAATCTGTTGTCAGCTTGCTTTTGTTGTCCCCTTGTAGCAGGCAGTCGTCCAGGTATGGATAAATTTGGATTCCCTGTAGTCTGCAGTGGGCGATTACTGATGCCAGGCATTTTGTGAATACTCTGGGCAGTAGATAAGCCAAAGGGCAATGCTGAGAATTGATAGTGCTCTGATCCTGCAAGAAATCTGAGGTATCTTCTGCAAATTGGTCGAATGGGGACGTGCAGGTATGCCTCCTTGAGCTCTAGAGTTACCAGCCAACACTCCTTGCCCAGCATGGGAAGAAGTTGCTGTAGGGTCAGCATCTTGAATTTTGGGACAATGATGTATGTGTTTAAGGTGGACAGATCGAGAATAGGTCTCCAGCTTTTTTCCTTTCTTGGAACTAGGAATAGTCTGGAGTAGAATCCTTTGCCTTGTTCTGTTATTGGTACTCTTTCCACAGCTCTCATCTTTGTTAATTGCATTATCTGCTGTAGAGCTTCTGTTTTTGATTTGGAGGTAGGTTTGGCATTCCTCTTTGACTGGTATAGTGTGGAAGTGGAACCGTAACCTTGGTCTATGGTTTGCAAAATCCACTTGTCTTTTGTGATATAGTGCCAGTTCTTTGAAAATAAGGTTAATTTTCCGCCTAAGGGTGCTGCTATTTGTTCCCTGGTAGGCGGAGTTAGAATCAAGTCACTGTGATTGCCCTGTTGTAGTGGTAGTGGCTGTGCCTGTGGCTCTGTTATTACCTTGCCACTGTCGTCCTCTGTAGGCACCCCTCTGGTTTGATTTCTGCCTCTGGAACGTCTATTCCTGCCCCTTTGGGATCTTGTGGAGTCAGGAAAGGACCAATTTTGGCAGGCCAGTTCCTGCTAAACCTTGGGGGCTGAACCTGCAAGAAATCTTTAACCGTTTGTACAGATTTTGCCTTTTCTTCCATTTTCTTCATTACCTGCTGGGCAGGTGTACCAAACAAACTGGTCTTATCCATAGGAGCATCTAATAACTTAGCTTTAACATGATCCGGTAAAACTTGTTCCTTCAGCCATGCATGTCTTCTTATCACTGTGCCAGTCATGGCTGATCTAAATGAAGCCTCCAGTGCATCATAGCCACATTTTAAGGAATGGTTACTAACCTGTTGTATGTTATTTACCATTTCTAATAGATTTTTCTTATCTATAGAGTCATCAGAGGATAGCTTTTTAGTTAACTGATCAAGCATAAACTCTTGGTATTGTATCATGTGAAACTGGCAGTTTAAAGCTCTAGCTGAGAGAGTAGCAGAGGTGTAAACCTTTTCTGCCCCATCTGTCTAAAGACCTGGCTTCCCTTTCAGAAGGAATAGGTTTTTTTGCTGTGGTTGAGGCTACTGCCTTAGGGCCCTGGGATATAGTTTCGGGGTCTGCAAGAGGGGCCTTGTATAGGTGATGATGAGTGTCTGGCACCCTGTAAAATCTATCTGGTTTGGCAGGTGCTGGAGGTAAAGAATCTGGTGCAGTGCAAACATCATTAAATGCATCGTCCACAACAGAGAGGACAGGAGGTATAGCTAAGGGCCTGTGTTGTGGTAGGTGCAGAAAAGTCCTAAGTCTTTTTCTGGAGTCTGAAAATCCTGTTCCTGCCATTGGAAATGTTCTCTCATGGCATGTAAGGTTTCCCCAAAGGAGAATTCTTCTGGTGGGGAAGCAGCTGGAATGGATTCTTCAGCATCTGAGTCCTCAAAATTGGAGAAAGGAGCCTCTGGCTGGTCTGTAATATCTGAGTCTTCCGCAGAATCATCAGAGGACACAGGCTCGGGGCTCTGCTCTAGGTCTCTTTTCTGGGGGCTGAGAGGCCCTGTCTGGGTGAGATTGAGATCCCCTAATTAAGGATATTAAATCTTCTGCCAGAGTAAGCATTTGTGAACTAGAAGTGGGCCTGGTTGAGGGGGGTTTAACAGGCACTGACTTAGTAGATTTGGCTGCTTTAGCCCTGGCGAAGGCCTTAATAGACATGGTTGCAGGAGGCCTAGCAGCACCACGTGCTGGGGTAGAGACATCCAAAGGGATGGTGTCTGATAAGTCACTAGTAACCACTGGAGTAGGTAAAATTTCTGAGGCCGATTCAAGTAAGGTAACCGGAACCTCAGTAGTAGTCATTGATTCGGCTGTACTCTGATCAGTTTTCTCGGTTTCGCGAAACAGAGACACTCGGTTTGCTTAACCATGGTTTCGGCCGAAACCGCGGACCGCGAGTGTCGGTCTTTTTCTTTGCGTTTTTTAATAATTTGGGTAGTCGGAGGATCCGACGGCATAATGTACGCAAATTCAGAGCCGAAAAACTGTTCAGCAAACTCCGACCGACGTCTTAGCGTTCGTCGGTTGAAAGAAGCACAGGCCGAACAGGCTGCTACGTCGTGGTCTGGGCCTACACAAGGCAAACAGTAAGAGTGGAAATCTTTATGAGGTATTTGTTTCCCACAAGTTAAACAGTTATTGACTTTTTCTGACATCAGCTGAGGCAAGAAAGAGTCCCCAACGGGGTACTTAGCTTTTAGAAGTCTTCGAAGGAGTATTCGGTAGTAGTAATCTCTGGATCTGACCGACCGGCACTTGCGAACAGCTTCTGCTTCGGCGCCACGGCAAGAAAGACTGAAGAAAATGGCGTCGGCTGATGCCTTTATACCCGAAGACCAGCAGAGATGACGTCGGGTGAAGTGCGACATCAGCCGAAGCCGGACCCGGACTTTGGAATCCGGACGACCGAAGGGCTGCCTGACGACAGGACAACCCAGTTGTTATGACTGCAGATGCATCCATGAAGGATATGGGAAAAATAAGAAAAGATAGAAAAGATATAAAGTGGCAAGTACAGAGATTTCCTGGAACAACCCTGTGTTGACTAATATTTGTTGCAGGAATGGTTAAGGAGAGCTGAAATGAAACTGAATGATGAAAGGCTAATAATGGCAGCCCAGAATAGTGGACCACGTACACGTTGGTTTACAAAGTCCACTGAACATGTGAGAGAAACAGACAAGTGCAGGTTCTGTGAAAAAAAAAATGTAAACACTCGCACATCTTCCTGCTGGGTGTGATACACTCATGGCAGAGTGCTTGCGTACTGAAAGGAGCAATAATGTGGCAAGACTGTTACTCTGCGGACTGTGCCACATGATAAAAGTCAGCTCTCAAACTTCCATCTCCAAAATGAGGAACACTATCTCTCATAACATGGAGCACTAACAACCAGGAAGCTCAAAGAATGGTTAAAATGTGATGTTTTTACGTACAGAATAGTTATTTTAATTAATATGATTCTGTTCTACTTACCATAGATATCAGTTAAAACAACTGCCAACACCTGTAATCTAGGACTGATCTGTTCAGTCTGGAACTTTGAGGAATGAACTATTTAATACCTCAATTAAGGAACGTTTCTCATAAGGTATACTTGAAAGGATTGATGGAAGTAGCTAAGAAGCACTGGAAACATGATCCTCAAAGCGTTATGGAGAATAATTAAGTTTATATCACGAGATCAGCCATTACCAATGGTTAAAAAAAAACAAACAAAAAAAAAAAAGGGAAAAAGGTTACATTGATCATTGAAATTAAATTGCTACACCCAGTGATTACGGTGTCTAATACATACACAGAGACACAAAGTCATAAAATAGTTGTATATGCAGGCAGAAACAAGAACAATGTGGAAGAAAGATACCCAGACAGTTCCAAAAGTAGTAGGATTAACAGTTCTAAGAGAATTAACAGTCGTACTTGGATATGCTACCAAAACAATACAACTCCATAAGAATTACAGAAGTCAATTATGGGTATATTGCAGGTGTTGAGAAGATTGCTCTTAGTTAACATCAAAGACTGAAACAATGCTAATTTCATGAACTCTAATGGTGCCCTCACTTAGGAATTTGGTCCATTCGCATCACGGTATTAGAAATTTAAAAGATCTGTAGAAATTGAAGAGAGTAAAATCCAGGTGACACGTGAAACTATCGGTCTTTTCTTGTACTTCATTTTCTTTGCACATCTTTTACTGCTCTTACACATTCATGCCTACGTATTAGTCACATATATGTTCTATTACGCTTATTCTGACATTGGTCTGTAGCTTTTTGTTGTTACCACTTCTGCTCGGTTATGCTTCTGATACTTGTTATTCTTAATTATACTGGAACTGTTAACTTCGGCTGAGCCTGCAAATGATCACACTGTATTCAGTGCTCAACCCCAGTACACATTTAGATAAATTAAAGAGGCCAAGAAAAAAAAACATCTTTAGGGGAAGACAATTCCAGACAAATGGGTCCTGAACTTGAAAAGGACCTTTTGAATGTAGAAAAGAGTGAATGTTCATTTCCAAAGTATAAGTACACCTGCTTGATGAGTGACCAGCAGACAGTAATAAAAAGATATTTGG
The DNA here is from genome assembly GCF_019279795.1 of Protopterus annectens. Lineage (NCBI taxonomy): Eukaryota > Metazoa > Chordata > Ceratodontiformes > Protopteridae > Protopterus > Protopterus annectens. The sequence continues at coordinate 139,994,638 of NC_056742.1, read as the reverse complement.
GTAGAACAATTTATATACAGAAGAAAGCTATTTTCAGTGGCTGAATGTATTACTAAAGCTAAATACTAGCAAAGACTAATTCAGGAATCAAACTAATGACTCTGCACATTCTGTTCACAAGTTATTTTATATATAGAATATGTGTGTATATATATTAGGAGTGATACTGTGTTATGTGAATTTCAAACAGGACACAGAGGGAGGATATGCACTAGGTGAAGTATTAGGACACTTTCAGAAAAAATAATTAGGACACACACTGGCACTAGAGTTAAATGTGTCTTGTGTTAAGCACATTTGAGATGATTTAGAACTCAATTATAATAGTGTGGGTATGAAGGCTGGGTCAATGGTGATACCAGAGTTGCATTATTGTCTTAAGATGGTCCAAAAAGAAAATAAATGAAAACTGAATATACATCTTTTGAACAATGTTTCTTCAGCTGGAAAAAAGTTGACAAATGAGGGCACATTAAAATCCAATAATTTCAGTGTGTGTAGGTATGTATTTGCAAACAGCAGGTTTAGGCAAATGAGAAGGTTGTGAAAATACAGAAGCACTGTATGCGTAACATGGTGATGTATGGCATAAAGTGTGGTTGTAAGAAGGAGAACTGGTACATTGGTCAGATATAATGGAACCCTCCCACATCAACTTTCTAGCCCTTCAGACATCTTATTTATTGCTTTTAACAAGCAACATATGTTCATTCAAATCCATTTAACTGAATTAACACGCAGTGCAAGTCTCATGCATTATGCACTTTACAATCGCTTAGCTGATGAATTCACGACTAAAAGTTTGATGAATTCCCATTTTAAAAGTATTTTTATTAGGTCACTTAACATCCTGTACACAAAAGTCTTTCATACTTCCAAGACGGCTGCAAACTGATCAACAGCTTAATTAAACTCTCCCAGTATAAAAAAGAAACTAAGAAATAAAAGCCAGTGATATTGTCAGCTTCAGCAAAATTCTGTTACTGGCTAGTAAGTACACTGCCTGGATGCCAATGAAGAAATTTAGAAAACCTGAAACAAAATCAGCAGTAAAGGTGAAGAGAAAACATTGGCTGGGAAGAGTCTGCACCTGTTCATCAAAAAGCAGTTCAACTTTAGCTCTGGTACAAGAGATGGCTTCCAGTAATTTACAGGAAAAATCAAATTTACTCAGAAGTAACACTGAAGGACTGTATCAACACAAAGAAAAAGATGGAAAAATATATGATGCTTTAAACCAGCTATTCGTATGAACAGATAAAAACTGCAAAAATCAGAGGCTGAAATTAAGAAAATGAAACGTTTAAAAAAATAGTAGAGGTAGAAGACAGTGTATGCAGAGAAAAGCTGAGATTTTCTGATGTACCAGAGAAAAGTACAGTTTTGTACCTACCATAAATGTAGATGTTCGAAGATCCACATTGCTGCAGTCCTAACACTTGGGTAGTCCGCTGTCCCTCGGTCGGCCCGAATATCAGAGTATAAGGCTGACGTCGGTCAGGGCGCATTTGACTGACATCAGAACGTCAGGGTACAAATGCACATGACCGACGTCATATCCTCAGTCTTTTCTTGCCCCAGATGTCAGAAGACCCTAAAGAAAAAGGTCAAAACCCATAGGCAACAGCTAAACAACCAACCAGCCTAACACCAAGAATATGTACAATAAATACAATATATACAATAAACACAATATACCTCAGATGGATAACCCAACCCACACAACCACCTCAAACTACAGAGGGGAAGGAGGGAGAATTGGACTGCAGCAATGTGGATCTTGAACATCTACATTTATGGTAGGTACAAAACTGTACTATGTTCTTCATCTCACATTGCTGCAGTCCTAACACTTGGGTAGAATCCCAAAGCAGAGGTAAGGGAGGATGGCTAAACTATAATGAAGCAGGAGCTGCCAGAATGCCCTGCAACACAGCAGTGGCAAACCCAGCCCTGGATTTAGAGTACAATGGAAGGTAGTAATGCCTAGAGAAGGTATGCACTGAACTCCAAGTGGCTGCCTCCAAAATATCCTTAGTCGCCACCCCCCTCAAAAAAGCTGTTGAAGTGGCAGTAGCCCTAGTGGAATGAGGCCTAATCCCAGCTGGAATCTCTTTGCCATGATGGGAATAACAGAAAGCAATGCAAAATCCAATCCACTTAGAAATAGTTTGTTTTGACACGGGCTTGCCCTGAGAGCACAAAGCAAAAGAAACTAATAACTGCTGAGATTGCCTGAACCCTTTAGTTCTGTCCAAATAATATCGCAACTGCCTGTGTACATCTAAAGTGTGCAAAATCTTTTCCCCTTTATTTTGGGGATTTGCATAAACAGTAGGCAAATGAATAGTTTGGTTTAAAGCCACACTAGAAACCACTTTAGGCATAAAGGAAGGATTAGTACGTAAAGATACCCTATCCTTATGGAAAATTAAGAAAGGCTCAACTGCCATAAGGGCCTGCAATTCAGAAACCCTTCTTGCAGAGGTAATGGCCAACAAAAAAGCGGTCTTCCATGACAAATATTTCAACTCAGCAGTAGCTGCAGGCTCAAAAGGTTGTAGAGTGAGTTTCTCCAACACAAAATTGAGATCCCAAGCAGGAGTAGGAGCCCTTCGTGGTGGTCTTATATTCTTTGCCCCTCTAAGAAATTGCTTGAACAAAGGATGAGAAAACAATGGTGGGTCACAGTCGTAGTGAGCTGAAATTGCTGCAGCATGAATCTTAATAGAAGAGAAGGACAAACCTTTGTCTAATAACTCAGTAAGATATTGAAGAGCCACACTTAAATCAGGCTCAGAAACATCCAAATCCTTAGCTGCACACCAAAACAAAAATCTCTTCCATTTATCTGCGTACACTTTCCTTGTACTAGGCCTTCTAGCTTCCAAAATCACATTCAAAACTTGTTGTGGAAGTTGAGACCCTCTATGGTTTAAAACAGAATATGCCAGGCTGTTAGATGAAGAGTGAAGTTTGACATTGAGCAAATGACTGTCCTCCTGGGACAACAGATGTGGAATCAAAGGCAAAGGCCATGGAGGCATCCGCACTAGACTTCTCAGTAATGGGTACCAGTGCTGCCGAGGCCAATCTGGAGCTATCAAAATCATCCTTGGCTTGTCCTGTCTGACCTTCAGAAGTACCTTTGGGAGGAGAGGCAGAGGTGGAAAGGCATACACATGAAGATTTTTCCAACTGAAAGAAAGAGCATCCACTTTCCAGGCTGTGGGATGAAACCTCTTTGTGCAAAACCTTGGCAGCTGATGGTTTAGAGGAGAAGCGAACAGATCTATGTCTGGAGTTCCCCAGGACACTGTCAATTTCTGAAATACATGAAGATCCAGTTTCCACTCGTGGGGATCCATGATTTGTCTGCTTAACACATCTGCGAAGGAGTTCTGTGCTCCTGGCAGAAACCTTGCTGAAGACTTAGTTGTAAACTGAGAGCAGTCTCCCACAAAATCATTGCTTGCCTGCATAGAGGATAAGAATGTGTTCCCCCTTGCTTGTTGATGTACCACATGACAGTTGTGTTGTCTGTTAGAATCAACACCTGCCCTGGAAGAAGTAAATCCTTGAAAGCTATTAATGCAAACTGGACTGCTAACATCTCCTTCAAGTTGATATGTAGATGCTGTAGTCTGACAGGCCACTTGTCTTGTATCCACTTTCCGTTTAGATGAGCTCCCAAGCTTTGTCCGAGGCATCTGTCGTTAAAATTTGACTCGCCTCTGGCCGGGTCACAGAGAGTCCCTTGTTTAGGTGACATTCCTGAGCCCACCACAAAAATTCCTTTTGAATGCAAGGTATTATTGGAATGACAGTGTCCAGATCCTGGCAGTGCTGTGTCCATACATTCTTGAGATACCATTGCAACTTCCTCATATGCAGTTTGGCATTGGGAAGCACCAGAATACAAGATGCCATGAACCCTAAGGCTTGAAGGACTGTCCTTGCAGTCAGCCCGGACTGAAGAGATAGATGATGGAAGTAAAGGGAAAGATTCTTTTGTTTGTCCGGGGTTAGAAAGGCCATCTGGGATGCTGTATTCAGTCTTACACCCAGAAAGCACATGTCTTGAGAGGGTACTAGACTGGACTTTATTTCGTTCACAGAATACCCCAGGCATCTTAGCACTGCTATCACATATTCCAAATGACGAAGAAGCTCTTCCCTTCCTTGAGCCAGAATCAGGCAATCGTCCAAATAAGGATAGATTTGTATTCCTTTCAGCCTGAAGAAAGCTATCACTGGAGCCAGAACTTTCGTAAATACTCTGGGCGCAGTAGATAAGCCAAAGGGCAATGCAGAGAACTGATAGTGAGAAGTCCCAGTCCGAAAATGCAGATACTTCCTGCAACTTAGTCTGATAGGAACATGAAGGTATGCCTCTTTGAGATCCAAAGTTACCATCCAGTGATCCTTGCCCAGCAGAGGTAAAAGTTGTTGCAACGTCAACATCTTGAACTTTGGAATGTCCAGATAAGTGTTGAGGATAGATAAATCCAAAATTGGTCTCCACGTGTTCCCCTTTTTTGGTACAAGGAACAGGCGAGAATAAAATCCTAGGCCTCTTTCTGGCATAGGAACCGGCTGTATGGCCCCTATTTGGAGTAACAGAGAAATTTGCTTGTGAGCCTCTATTCTTTGTTGAGGAGGAATGTCCGGCATGCCCTTGAAAGGAGGCAGGGTATGGAAATAAAACCTGTAACCGTGATGTATGATGTCCAATACCCATCTGTCTTGGGTAATCAACCTCCAATTTTCTTTGAAAAGTGCCAACCTTCCTCCCAAAGGTGCTGCCAGGCGAGCAGGTTCTGGCAGCTGAAAAGGCAGGTCATTGGGTTTGTTTACGAAAGGACTGACCCCTGCCCTCACCTGAAGACTGTGCAGGAGAACTCCCTGTCCTAGGCCTGAAAGAGCCCTGACCTCTGCCCCTGCCACGTCTAGATCTACCCCTAGACTGGGAATCATAAGAAGGATACGTCCACCCCTTAGTAGGCCAATTTCTACTAAACTTCGGAGGCTGAACCTGCAAAAATTCTTTAACAGTCTGCATAGACTTAGCCTTGTCTTCCATTTTCTTTAAAACCGCCTCAACAGGAGAACCAAACAAGACATCAGATTGCAAAGGGGCATCCAAAATCCTAGTTTTAACATGGTCAGATAAATTTTGATCCCGCAGCCAGGCATGCCTGCGAAGAACTGACCCAGTGGCAGCCACTCTGGACGAGGCCTGTACAGCATCAAAACCACATTGCAAAGAGTGCTTACCCACCTGTTCAGAAACATGCACTAAATCTTGTAACTCTTTACAATCAATACCTTCCGCCAGAGCATCAACCTTAGATTTCAACTGTGAAAGGAGATCATTTTGATATTTCAACATGTGAAACTGGCAATTCAAAGCTCTCATGGCTAGAGTGGAAGAAGTATAAACTTTCTTTCCCCATCTATCCAAAGCCCTGGCCTCTATCTGCAGGAACCGGATTCTTAACAACAGAAGCCTTAACACCCTTAGGCCCCTGGCTAACAGTTTCAGGGTCTGCCCTAGGACTCTTAAAAAGATACTTATGAGCTTCAGGTACCCTGTAATACCTATCAGGTTTAACAGGAGCAGGAGGCAAAGAATCAGGATTAAGAGAAGCCTCTGCAAATACATCTTCCACCACATTTAGAACAGGAGGTATAGCCAAAGGCCTATGCTGGGGTAAAAACAAAACTTCCCTAAGCCTTTTCCTGGAATCAGAGAAGTCCTGACCTTCCCATTTAAAATGCTCTCTCATGGAGTGAAGGGTCTCTGAAAAAGAAAAATCCTCAGGAGGAGAAGCTGAAGGAGTAGAATCATCCACATCAGAATCAGAATAATGAGCATACTCCTGTAAGTCTTCAGCCGAAGACTCAGACACATCCTAAGCCTGCTCCCAATCCCCCAACACTGGTTCCATCCTAGGCCTTTTATCAGGAGGGGGCATAGAGCCTCTAATTAAAGTAATTAAATCTTCTGCCATTTTAAGCATGTACTTCTTGGGCACAGAACCTGAAGAACTAGGAGTGACACCCACAGAAGCTAAACTAGACCTACCTCTAGGAGAGGCCTTGGAAGCAGAAAGAGAGGGCCTAGACCCCTTAGGAAGGGAGGGGAGTACAGTAATCTGAGAAGCCCCTACAGCCTGACCTGCCTCCTGGGAGGCCACATCCTGTAAAATCAAAGTTTCCCCCTGAGACTCCAGAGAGGCCTCCGTCGGAACCACCGGTTCCACTGACGCCACTAAAGAACCGGCGTCCGGTTCGGATGACTCCTCTAACCTAGGCTTAACTGCCTTGTCCTTGCGCTTCTTTGAGGAAGCCGGCGTCGGAGCATCCGACGGCATTTTGTAATTGCACCGCTTCCCAAAGACCAACCTGGCACAATCCAACCTCCGCTTTATAGTGCGTTTATTGAACCTAGCACAAAAGCGGCACCAAACAACGTCGTGCTCAGGTCCCAAACAAGGTATACACAAATTATGGTAATCCCTATGTGGTATCTGTTTCCCACAAGAAATACAGTTATTCACTTTTTCTGACATCCGGTAAACCACTGAGGCAAGAAAAAACCAAAATATTCCCCAACGGGGTACTTAACCAACTCTGACTTCGGTCTGAAACTCCGAATTCGAAAAATTTCAGAACGCCGAACGGCACTTGCAACACTGCTTCTGCATCGGACCATGCGGCAAAAAAGACTGAGGATATGACGTCGGTCATGCGCATTTGTACCCTGACGTTCTGATGTCAGTCAAATGCGCCCTGACCGACGTCAGCCTTATACTCTGATATTCGGGCCGACCGAGGGACAGCGGACTACCCAAGTGTTAGGACTGCAGCAATGTGAGATGAAGAACATCTGGGACAGAGACGGTCACAATTTTATGAAAGCAAAAATAACCAAATGGACTGGTATTCCACAAAACGATTTAAGTGAAAGGGCAAATCAAATGTATGCTCCAAACCTGGCCATGGGAAAGCAGCCAAGATCTGCATTAGTAAACATGCTATTATAACAGCAAAAAGACTTAATCCTGTCACAACTGTGGCAGAAGGGGAAAATATTAAAAACTGGAAAGAACAGAGTGTTTGTGGAGAATAACTATTCACTCTGCACCAAGCAGAAGAGAAGAAACATTTATTCCAACAATCAGGGAATGCTGAGAGGCAAATGTGAGATTCAGCAGCTGTCTTAAGAATTTCTTCCTGGAGGATCAAAGACATTTTTGGATACAAAATAAGCTAAGGAGGAAATAAAAGTGAGCCAGCAAACAGAAGTGGACTTTGCTTTGCATTCTTCTGACAAAGCTCATATGGAGACTTTGCCAGTGAAACCTTTTCCAATGTTACAAAGGAAATCTTGAGACAGAGTAAAAAAAAAAACACACACACACACACACACACACACACACACACACACACACACGAGTCAACTGGAACAATCAGAACCTTAGATTTGAACCATAGTCTGGTGTTGGGAAATGAAGCTGAACAGGAAGACCACCAGCACCACTGACAATAGTGAATAAATGGGAGACTATAAAGCATTAATCACATTTGTTAAATATGGCTTTGCAAGACAATGGCTGAAAAATAATAGACTTTTGTTGACTTTTTAAACTTGAGGGCAGACTGTAAAACATGCATCCCAATTTATGTCATTAATGCTTAGAAGGATACTAACAAGGAAAAAGGTAACCAAGTAAAAATATTTTTATTCTTAGTGCTTGTAAAAAACATTTCATGATATACACGCCATCATTTACACACAGTAGTGTGCAGTCAGGGGTATTTTAAATGCAGGGGAGGCATTTTCAGTGACTGTTGCATGCACTAAAGACACTAAAATGAACAAGTACTTTTTAGTTGTAATAAATACTACAGTCTTTACAGTATAACAAGAGAAAAAAAAGGCTGGATAACTTTAGTTTATAAGCTGTGAGCATGAGATGTTGGGGTGGTGGAGGTATGTAAAAGTGCACTAATTATACAGAGAATTAAGATGTTTTCCTCTTAAATTTTACAAGGGTGAATATCTCCAAATTAATGTCCTTGGCTTAAAACTATACACACTTTGTAAGCAAATAAGCTTGAAAAATAAAGACAAAATGAAAAAAGCCATGAAAAATGCTAAGTTAATTACATCTGCAAAGCTATTGGCTTTTTTATTTTCATTAGCAAATGTCCACTGGGAGTCAAGATGTCTGTGGTTGAAGGCAGATAAACACTCTGTTCCAACTGAACTTTACAAAGATGCAATGCTGACTACTTTTACATGGAGATTAACTATTTGCAGGTGCTTGAGTTCTGAGCACTCTTTGCTAAAGGAAACGCAAAATTTAAAGGTACAATGAAAACAGTTCAGTGAAAAATAAAGTCTGAAATGATGGGAAGTGAAAGACAGCAGCCTTCCTATCAGTCTTAATACTTTAATGCATTTAATAGAACAGTGCATATTTTTTTCCCCGTTTGAGAGTTCACATTAAGACAGATTTGAAAAATGTAGGTTCACGTGGAAATGAGAAGACAACAGAATAAAAGATCATTTTGCCAAACATTATTTTGTGCATCTACCACAAAAGGTGGAAATACATACTAAAAAAAGTCATGTATTCACATCTTGAAACATAAATGGCTTTACAGGTATAGACAAAAATTAAAGCATTTCGAATTATATTAAGAAATGCAGAGTGCAAATAGCAATGCTGCAGAGAACATTTGTAAAAAAATGAGTATGTGAATTTGACAAAAAGGATTTCAGGATGGATAATCAGCAGAATATCAGCGACAAAGGAAAATTGGAGCAATACTGTTTGCAAGAGGGGCTCCAAAAGTGACAGAAGAGGGGAAAAAAAGACCAATAGATTTGTAGTAGTAAGGGGCTATTGGCAAGGGAGGAGAATTACTATGGCATGTATTTACATTCCACATACAATTTGGGGAGAAATGATCAGCTTTCAGCAGGAAATAGGACTTAAAGGTGGGGACTGGAACTTGATTTGCTATCATCTGTGATGTATCTGGGGGCCTAGAAGGGAAAATATAACAAAAAGGGGGAGATTTTTGAAAGTATTTATGAAAAGTTTAATGAGGAAAATGGGAATGCAGTAGAAAAGTAGAAGGAACTCAAACAGAATTAATATTCTTCAAAGTACAACAATTATGCTACACTATTTCACAGGAACATGTGCATTTAATTGAAAGCTATAACACAAATCCAATAAGTATTTTAAATCATGCACCAATAAAAACTAGGACAAAAACCAGGGTAATGAAGTAAAAGCAAGACACTGGCACTTTTCCACCTACCTGTTAGAGGAATTTAACCTACCTGTTAACAGAGGAATTTAACGAATGAATGGCGGAAATTATTCAAGAGTTATTAGGGAAGTCAGAAATATTTTCATAAGTTATAGCTAGTGAGTGGGACAAAATGCAGTTTACAAATAGGGTAGAAAAAGATGGTAAACTCTCAAAATATGGAATGGCACTTTAAAATGATGTTGTTGAATGCGCTTTTTAAAAGTTTTATAATTACAAACTGAAATATTCAGAACTGATACTACCGAAAGTAAGGATTTGATTTGCTATTAAGAAATCGGCTTTATGTTGAATATCATTGATTCACTGAAATGTAACAGATTTTCTGACGTCGACGTAAAGCATACTACTTGTAATACAGAAGAACACATTGAAGATGGAATACATGTGAATCGATAGACTTCACTGAATTAACAGCACTGGAAAGGAGTTCAAACTTTCATATACTGGGTAATTAACTATAATTGTCTTTTCAGTTTCCCATAACCATTTACAGTGCTGCAGAAAGTACAGTTTTGTTCCTACCATAAATGTAGATGTTCGAGTGTTCACACTGCTGCAGTCATTACACTTGGGTTTATCCTGCTGTCAGGCGGTCCCGCAGTTGGCCAGAGTTCCAAAGTCTTGGTCTGGCATCGGTTGCTGTCACTTCTTCCCTGACGTCAGTGTGCCAGGGGTATATAACATGCATCCAACGCCATTTTCTTCAGTTTTTCTTGCCCCAAATGTCAGGTGCCCCCAATGGGTAGGCATTAAATATTGCTAATAAAAAATATACATGTAAAATCAAAATACCTTCAGTTACAAGCAAATACACCACAAAGGTTGTATAGGATAGAAAGGTATAGATAAGTCCAGCTAATTCAGAGGGGATGGAGGGAGGGTAACCTGGACTGCAGCAGTGTGAACACTCGAACATCTACATTTATGGTAGGTACAAAACTGTACTATGTTCATCGTGTTACATTGCTGCAGTCATTATACTTGGGTAGAATCCCAAAGCTAAGGTTGGGTGGCTGGTCTATAAAAAGAGTTAGGCTTGGCTATGAGGCCCTGCAGAACTGCAGTGGCAAATCCTGCTCTGGATTTAGAATAAAGAGGCAGGTGGTAATGCTTGGTAAAGGTGTGCACTGAACTCCAAGTTGCAGCCTCCAAAATTTCCTTGGTAGGTACTCCTCTGAGAAAGGCTGTTGAAGTGGCTGTTGCCCTGGTGGAATGTGGCCTAATGGTATTTGGGACTGATTTTCCATGCTGTGTACAGCAGTAACGAATACAGTGTCCTATCCATTTGGATACACAGTCTGCTTTGAGATAGCCTTGCCCTGTGATCCTGCAGCATATGCTACAAACAGTTGCTCAGTTTTCCTGAAAGCTTTTGTTTTGTACAAGTAGAAGCGTAGCTGCCTGTGTATGTCCAAAGAATGCAGAAGTTTCTCCCCTTTATTCTGGGGGTTTGGATAAAAAGTTGGCAAATGGATGGTTTGGTTAAGAGCCACACTAGATATCACCTTTGGCATAATGGTAGGGTTTGTCCTTAAAGAAACCCTGTCCTGATGAAAAATTATAAAAGGTTCCACTGCCATTAATGCCTGTAGCTCTGAGACTCTTCGTGCTGAAGTTACTGCTAGAAGAAGAGCTGTTTTCCATGATAAAAATTTTAGATCGGCTGTATTGGCTGGCTCAAAAGGTGGTAGGGTCAGTTTTTCCAAAATGAAATTGAGGTCCCAAGTCGGTGTTGGTGCTCTCCGGGGCGGTCTTATGTTTTTAGCCCCTCTGAGGTACTGCATTAGCAAGGGATGAGAGAATAAAGGAGGATCTGTGTTGTAATGTGCTGAAATGGCAGAGGCGTGGATCTTAATTGATGAGAAGGATAGGCCTCTGTCCAGCATCTCAATTAAGTATTGCAAAATCTGAGGAATGTTTGGAACAAGAGGGTCAAGGTTTTGAGCCTGGTTCCAGGCGCAGAATCTCTTCTATTTTTCTGAGTAAGCTTTCCTGGTGCTAGGCCTCCTGGCCTCCAAAATGACATCCATAACAGCTTTAGAGAGAGGTGTTGCCTGTTTGGCTAATGTATCTGCCATGCAGCTAGGTTTAGGGTTTTGAGCTGACCGTGCAGGATCTGATTGTTTTGTTGAATCAGATGTTGAATTTGAGGCAAAATCCATGGTGGTCCTTGAGCCAAGTTCCTTAAGATAGGGTACCAGTGCTGGTGCGGCCAGTCTGGAGCAATCAGGATCATCTGTGGTTTTTCTCGTCTGGCTTTTAGGAGTACCTTTGAAAGGAGAGGCAGTGGCGGGAAGGCATAACGTTTTAGGTTTTTCCAGCTGAACAAGAGAGTGTCCACTTTCCATGCTCGTTTGTGATAAGTCCTTGTGCAGAATTTTTGTAGTTGGCAATTCAGTGGGGAGGTAAAAAGATTATGTCTGGGCATCCCCATTTTTGCGTTACCATGCTGAAGATTTGTGGATTCAATTTCCATTCGTGAGGGTCCATGATGTTTCTGCTTAGATAGTCTGCCAGAGTATTTTTCTTTCCTGGCAGGAATTGTGCTTGCAGGTGCACTTGATACGTTAGAGCTGTGTTCCACAAGGTCATGGCTTGCCTGCATAGGGGATAAGAATGAGTGCCCCCTTGCTTGTTTATGTACCACATTACTGTGGTGTTGTCTGTCTTTAGTAATAATTGTCCTGAATGCAGAAGGTCCTTGAAAGCTGTTAGGGCATTTTGAACAGCCAACATCTCTTTTTGATTGATGCGAAGATGCATCTGGTCTGCGGTCCACTTGCCCTGAATGCATTTTCCTGCCATGTGCACTCCCCCAGGCGTAATCCGAAGCATCTGTTAGAGTTTGCCTGGCTGTGGGTTGGGTAAAAAGCTGACCCTTGTTTAGGTGACATGCCTGTACCCACCATTGAAACTCCTGTTGTAGGCAGGGTATCATTGGTATTACTGCTTCTAAACTGTGAGAGTGTTGAGTCCAAACACTTTTTAGGTACCATTGTAATTTCCTCATATGCAGTCTGGCATATGGTATTAGTAGGATGCCATGAATCCCAGGGCCTGCAGAATTTTTCTTGCAGGGAGTTGGGACTTTTTTGCCAGTAATTGAAAATATTGAGTTAGTTGAACATGTTTGTCTGGCGTGAGGTACGTCATCTGGGCCGTTGTATTTAAGCTGGCACCCAGGAATATAATCTGTTGCGAGGGCACTAGTTTTGACTTCTTTTCGTTTTCTGTGTACCCTAGAGAAATTAGCAACCTTTTTACAAATGCCAGATGCTGTAGAAGAATGTCCTTTGTCTCTGCTTGAATGAGGCAGTCGTCCAGGTATGGATATATTTGAATTCCTTTTTGTCTGCAAAATGCAATTATTGGTGCCAGGCACTTTGTGAAGACCTGGGCGCAGTAGATAAGCCAAAGGGCAGTGCAGAGAATTGCTAGTGCATTGTACCAGCTTTGAATCTGAGGTATATTCTGCAATTTTGTCTGATAGGGACATGCAGGTATGCCTCTCTGAGGTCCAGAGTAACAAGCCAAGCCTTCTTGCCCAGCATGGGTAGAAGCTGCTGTAAAGTCAACATTTTGAATTTTGGAATATCCAGGTAAGTATTCAGAATTGAAAGGTCTAGTATGGGTCTCCAGGCCTTGTCCTTTCTAGGGACCAGGAAGAGTCTTGAGTAAAATCCTTGTCCTTGTTCCTGTTGTGGTACCCTTTGAATAGCTCTCATGTCCATGAAATTTGTTTTTGTGCCTCTGCCCATTGATTTTGTGGCAGGTCTGGCATTCCTTTTAGCCTTGGTAAAGTATGAAAGTGGAACCTGTAACCTTGAGACACAATATTCAGAACCCATTTGTCTTGGGTGATTGTTTGCCAGTTTTGAGAAAAAAGTGCTAGCTTTCCCCCTAAGGGGGCTTCCAAAAGGGACGTGCTTGGCGTACGAAGGGGAAAGTCATTGTGACTGTTTCCTGTAAGGTTGAGACTTGTCCTCACCTCCTTTTGGGGGTGAGGTGCCCCCACTGTCGTTGTCTGTTTGAGCCTTGGGGTTGAGATCTGCCTCTTGGGCGTCTGTATCTGCCGCTTTGTGGCCTGTTGGACACTGGAAAGGACCAATTCTTTGTTGGCCAATTTCTGCTAAACCGAGGTGGCTGTACCTGTAAGAAATCCTTGACTGTTTGCATAGATTTAGCTTTATCCTCCATTTTCTTTAATACCTCTTCTGCCTTAACGGCAAACAAGGTATCATGCTATAAAGGAGCATCCAATAATTTTGCCTTAACATGATCAGGTAAACTCTGTTCTTTTAACCAAGCAGGTCTTCGAATCACAGAACCTGTAACTGCGGCTCTACAAGAGGCCTCTAAAGAATCAAAACCACATTGCAGAGTATGTTTTCCCACCTGTTCAACTGCATGCAATAAATCCTGCATTTCTTTACAATCAGGAGCTTCTGAGCTTGCAAGCATTTTCTGTTTTAACGGAGCCATTAAATATTGCTGGTACTTAAGCATGTGAAACTGGCAGTTTAAAGCTCTTACTGCTAAGGTTGCCGAAGTGTATACTTTCTTCCCCCATCTATCCAAAGCTCTGGAATCTCTGTCAGAGGGTACTGGATTTTTTGCAATGGAAGCCTTAACCCCTTTTGGACCCTGGGAAATAGTTTCTAGATCCGCAGAAGGGTTTTTTTAAAGAAACTTGTGAGCGTCAGGAACTCTATAGTACCTGTCTGGCTTGGCTGGAGCAGGGGGCAAAGAATCAGGAGATGAGCTGGATTCAGAGAACACATCATCCACAATGTCTAGCACAGGTGGAATAGCCAGCGGCCTGTGCTGAGGCAATAAAAGAAAATTCCTGAGCCTTTTCTTGGATTCTGAGTAATCCTGGCTTTCCCACTGGAAATGCTCCCTCATGGTATGTAAAGTTTCCCTAAAAGAGTAATCCTCAGGAGGAGAGGCTGAAGGGATAGATTCTTCAGCATCAGTGTCCTCATAAGGGGGTAGAGAGTATCCCTGGTCTGAAGAGGAATCAGAGGAAATGGAAACCTGATCAGAGGAATCATAGTCTGTATCCTGCCTAGGCCTTTTCTCAGGAGGGGGATGGGAACCCCTGATTAGAGTAATGAGGTCTTCGGCCATTTTAAGCATCTGTTTCTTAGGCATGGAGGACTGTCCATGAGAATGCTGTACTTGTTTCTTTGTCTTTAATAGTACCTTTGTCTTGGCTGTTGTTTTAATGGTAAGTTGTGAAGGTCTGAAAACACCCTCAGAAGCCGATGCCTGCTCAGCGGCTCCGGACCCATCTCAGGGATTTGTTTCCGTAAGCCTAATACCTTGAGTTTCCAGAGGCCTAGTTGTCTCCACGTGGGAGTCGGAAGCGGCCTGTGGCTCTGAAGTAGCGGGCGTCAGGGGCTGTGAAAGCGCCTCACTGAGAACCAGCGACTGGCCTAGAAGAGGTTTAGTCAGTTTTGGACCTCGGATGCCTGTCTTTATCCTTGTCTTTGCGTTTTTTGGTATTGATGTCGTCGGCTGATCCGACGGCATGGTATAATTGAACCTTCGGCCAAAGTAGTGTAAAGCAAAATCAAAACTTCTTTTTATAGTGCGTTTGTTAAATCTAGCACAAAACCGACTAGTGACATCATGCTCAGGGACTAGGCATGGAATACAGTAAGAGTGGAAGTCCTTATGAGGTTTTTGCTTCCCACAAGAAATACAATTAACTTTTTCTGACACTGGTCTGAAGCAAGAAAAAAGTTTCCCCAACGGGGTACTTAGCTTTATTGAAGACTTTGGATCTGAAATTTGACTTCGAAAATCTCAGGAGTCGGCCGACCGGCACTTGCGAACTGCTTCTGCTTCGGGCACCGCGCGGCAAGAAAGACTGAAGAAAATGACGTCTGATGCATCTTATATACCCCTGGCGCACTGACGTCAGGGAAGAAGCGACAGCAACTGACGCTGGACCAAGACTTTGGAACTCTGGCCGACTGCGGGACCGCCTGACGGCAGGATAACCAAAGTGTAATGACTGCAGCAGTGTAACACGATGAACATCTTTAGTTAGGAGTAATACATGGTGCGATATGGAATCGGACTGTATAAAGTTTGTGCCTGGTACTCTTGGAAGCGTTTACTAAACCATTTTGTTCCAGAAAGGTAGGAAATTGTTATGCACTGACTGTTACCAATATTATCTTGAGAATTGTTGCTGTATTAGAACATGTAAAGAAAAATGTAAAGGGAGATGTGCAATTGTATCAATTGTTAATGGTGAACAATTAAGAGTACAGGTCATTTTCATGGCCCAAATCCAGTTCAAAGCCGGTGTGTAAAGTTCAGAGAAACATTAAAAGATGTACTGTAAAGTCTTTTGAAGATCCGTGCAAAATTCTAATGAAGTTTTAGCAAGTACATCCACATGTGTAGTTAATAGTTTACCAAACAGTTCCACCCTTAAGTGCACTGTTAGTAGAATACGGAGAAAAAAGAAAAGTAGAATACGGAGAAAAAAGAAAAGTACAGTTGTGTACACTTACCATAAATGTAGATGTTAGAGTGTCTTCACTGTTGCAGTCATGACAGTAGGGTTCTCCCCTGCCGGCAGGCAGTCCTCGGTCGGCCAGAATCCCAAAGTCTGGGTCTGGCGTCGGCTGTTCAACCATGCTCCCTGACGTCAGAACGCCACGAGTACAAAGCTGACAGCCGACGCCATGTTCTCCAGTTTTTCTTGCCCCAGATGTCAGGAGTCCCAAAATGAGCAAGGTCCCATATCCTTTGCAAATACACCTCAGAAGAATGGTGAAAAAAGGAACCATACAAAAGTAGAAAATAAGAGGGGACAGGAGGGAGGGAAACCCAGACTGCAACAGTGAAGACACTCTTAACATCTACATTTATGGTAAGTGTACACAACTGTACTATGTTCATAGTGTTTCACTGTTGCAGTCATGACTGTAGGGTAGAATCCCAAAGCAGAATGAAAGGGAGGTGGTCATAAAGTAGAAGGGGCGGCTAAAAGGCCCTGCAAGACTGCAGAAGCAAAGCCTGCCCTAGACTTAGAGTAGAGAGGTAGATTGTAGTGCTTTGAAAAAGTATGCACTGAACTCCAAGTTGCAGCTTCCAAAATGTCTTTGGTAGGAACTCCCTGAGGAAGGCAGCTGAAGTGGCAGCAGCTCTGGTGGAATGAGTCCGATACTCCTGGGATTTGCTTTCCATGGTGTGAACAACAAAATCTGATTCCATGAGCAATCCATTTAGAAATGGTCTGTTTTGAAATGGCTTTACCTTGGGAACTTGAAGCATAAGAAAACAATTGCTCTGATTTTCTGATGTCCTTGGTTCTGTCCAGGTAAAAACGTAGTTGTCTGTGTACATCCAAGGAATGTAAGATCCTTTCCCCTTTATTTTGAGGAGTGGGGAAAAAGTTGGCAAGTGGATAGTTTGATTTAAAGCCACTTTGGAAACCACCTTAGGTACGAATGTAGGATTAGTCCTTAAAGACACCCTGTCTTGATGAAAAATAATATAAGGTTCCACAGCCATAAGAGCTTGTAACTCTGAAACTCTCCTGGCAGAGGTCAGAGCTAACAGGATGGCGGTTTTCCAAGATCAAAACCTGATGTCAGAAGAGGCAGCAGGCTCAAAAGGAGGTAAGGTGAGTTTTTCTAAAACATAGTTGAGATCCCAAGCAGGAATGGGAGGAGATCTAGGTGGTCTTAAGTTCTTCGCTCCTCTGAGAAACTGTCTCATGAGCTGGTGGGAAAAGATTGGAGGGTCTGTATTATAATGAGCGGAAATAGCAGAGGCATGTATCTTAATGGAAGAGAAAGAGACCCTTATGCAAGAGATCTGTCAGGTAAAGTAAAATCAAAGGAAAGTTAGGAAGAAGAGGATCAGGATCCTGAGCCTGCATCCAGGAACAAAATCTTTTCCATTTTCCTGCATAAGATTTTCTAGTGCTAGGACATCTGGCTTCTAAAATGACATCCATAACCTGCTTGGATAGGAGAGAATGAATCAAAGACCCTGGATTAACCAGGCCGCCAGGCAGAGTTCTGACATGGGAGTGTAGAACCTGACCCTGATGTTGGGACAGAAGGTTCGGAGTCTGTGGTAAAACCAAAGGGGGCTCCAGACATAGGTTTTTCAGAGTAGGGTACCAAAACTGTCGAGGCCAATTTGGGGCCAGCAAGATTATCATCTTGGGCTTGTCCTGTTTGATCTTTAATAATACCTGTGGAAGAAGAGGAAGAGGCGGGAAAGGCATATCCCGAGAGGTTTCTCCAACTGAATGACAGGGCATCCACTTTCCAAGCTTGTTCGTGGAAAGTTCTGGTGCAAAAATTCTGTAGTTGATGATTGAGATGGGATGCAAAGAGGTCTATGTGAGGACATCCCCAGACTGCTGTTATCATCCTGAATATTTCGGTGTCCAGCATCCACTCGTGTGGATCCGTAAGGTTTCTGCTCAGACTGTCTGCCAGGAAGTTTTGCTTCCCTGGTAGAAACTGAGCTTGAAGGTCCAGATTGCAAGCTAGAGCTGTGTTCCATAGATACATGGCTAGTCTGCAAAGGGGGTAGGAATGAGATCCCCCTTGCTTGTTTATGTACCACATAACTGTGGTGTTGTCCGTCCGTATCAGTAGTTGTCCTGGTTGTAGAAGATTCCTGAAGGCCAAAAGAGCTTTCTGAACGGCTAACATTTTCTTTAAATTGATATGCAGGTGCTTCTGATCCTTTGTCCAAAGGCCCTGCAGACAGTTGCCCTGAAAATGGGCTCCCCATGCATAATCTCAGGCATCCGTGGTTAGTATCTGAATGGCAGGAGGCAGACAGAAGGGTTTTCCTTTGTTTAGAGTACATGCCTTGGACCACCAAAGGAATTCCTTTTGAAGACCAGGCAGGACGGTGATCAGTATTGTCTAAACTGTGGCAATGCTGAGACCATACACTTTTTAGGCACCACTGTATTTTCCTCATATGTAGTCTTGCATATGGAACGAGAAGGATGCAGGAGGCCATGTAACCCAAAGCCTGCAGGAATCTCCTTGCAGATAGCTGAGTAAGTTGCCAAGGTTTTGAAAGTTGAAGCCAGCTGAAACTGTTTTTCGTATGTCAGAAATGCCATCTGGGTTGTTGTGTTTAAAGAAGCGCCCAGAAAAATCATCTGTTGTGAGGGTGTCAAATATGACTTTTTTATGTTTACAGTGAATCCCAGGAACTTGAGAAGATTCTGAACAAACTGTAGATGCTGGAGTAAGACCTCCTTTGCTGTCTGCCTGAATAAGACAGTCGTCCAGACAAGGGTAAATTTGAATTCCCTTGAGTCTGCAATAAGCTACTACTGGAGCCAGGCATTTGGTGAAGACCCTGGGCGCAGTAGACAATCCAAAGGGCAGCGCAGGGAATTGAAAGTGCCTCAATCCGGCCTTGAACCCGAGGTATTTTCTGCCTTCCAGCCTGATGGGAATGTGTAAATATGCCTCCTTTAAGTTACCATCCATGCATTTTTGGTCAGCATTGGAAGTAGCTGCTGTAGAGTAAGCATCTTGAATTTTGGTATCTCTAGAAAAGTGTTCAAGACTGACAGATCCAGAATGGGTCTCCATGAATTTTGCTTCCTGGGGACTAGAAAGAGCCTTGAGTAAAAACCTTGTCCCATCTCTGAAAATGGAACTAGTTCTATGGCTTTCATAGCCAAAAGAGCTTCCACCTGGTTTAAGGCCTCTGTCCATTGATGTTTTGGAAGATCTGGCCATCCGCTTGGCCTTGGTAGGGTATGAAAATGGAATTTGTAACCTCTTGAAAAGTACAGTTTTGTACCTACCATAAATGTAGATGTTCGAAGATCCACATTGCTGCAGTCCTTACACTTGGGTAGTCCGCTGTCCTCGGTCGGCCCGAATATCAAAGTATAAGGCTGACGTCGGTCAAGGCGCATTTGACTGACATCAGGACGTCAGGGTACAAATGCGCATGACCGACGTCATATCCTCAGTCTTTTGCCCCAGATGTCAGAAGACCCTAAAAATAAAGGTCAAAACCAAAAGACAGCAAACAACCAACCAACCACCCTTGCACTAATTATATGTACAATATATACAATATACACAATATGTACAACCCAACCCACACAACCACCTCTAACTACAGAGGGAAGGAGGGAGGTAAATTGGACTGCAGCAATGTGGATCTTCGAACATCTACATTTATGGTAGGTACAAAACTGTACTATGTTCTTCATCTCACATTGCTGCAGTCCTTACACTTGGGTAGAATCCCAAAGCAGAGGTAAGGGAGGATGGCTAACTACAAGGAAGCAGGAGCTGCCAAAATGCCCTGCAAAACAGCAGTGGCAAAACCAGCCCTGGATTTAGAGTAAAGTGGCAGGTGATAATGCCTAGAGAAAGTATGCACTGAACTCCAAGTAGCTGCCTCCAAAATATCCTTGGTTGCCACTCCCTCAAAAGCTGTTGAAGTGGCAGTAGCCCTAGTGGAATGAGGCCTAATCCCAGCTGGAATCTCCTTGCCATGATGGGAACAACAGAAAGCAATGCAAAACCCAATCCACTTAGAAATAGTTTGTTTTGACACAGGCTTGCCCTGAGAACTCAAAGCAAAAGAAACAAACAACTGCTGAGACTGCCTGAACCCTTTAGTTCTGTCCAAATAATAATGCAACTGCCTGTGTACATCTAAAGTGTGCAAAATCTTTTCCCTTTATTTTGGGGATTTGCATAAAAAGTAGGCAAATGAATAGTTTGGTTTAAAGCCACACTAGAAACCACCTTAGGCATAAAGGAAGGATTAGTACGTAATGATACCCTATCCTTATGGAAAATCAAGAAAGGCTCAACCGCCATAAGGGCCTGCAATTCAGAAACCCTTCTTGCAGAGGTAATGGCCAACAAAAAGCAGTCTTCCATGACAAATATTTCAACTCAGAAGTAGCTGCAGGCTCAAAAGGTTGTAGAGTGAGTTTCTCCAACACAAAATTGAGATCCCAAGCAGGAGTAGGAGCTCTTGGGGGTCTTATATTCTTTGCCCCTCTAAGAAATTGCTTGAACAAAGGATGAGAAAACAATGGTGGGTCGCAATCATAGTGAGCCGAAATTGCTGCAGCATGAACTTTAATAGAAGAGAAAGACAAACCTTTGTCTAGTAACTCAGTAAGATATTAAAGAGCCACACACAAATTAGGCTCAGAAACATCAAAATCTTTTGCTGCACTCCAAAATAAAAATCTCTTCCATTTGTCTGCATACACTTTCCTTGTACTAGGCCTTCTAGCTTCCAAAATAACATTCAAAACTTGCTGAGGAAGTGGAGGCCCACTATGGTTCAAAACAGAATATGCCAGGCTGTTAGGTGCAGAGAGTGAAGCTTGACATTGAGCAAATGGCTGTCCTCCTGTGACAACAGGTGTGGAATCGAGGGCAAAGGCCATGGAGGCTTCCGTACCAGACTTCTCAGTAATGGGTACCAGTGCTGTCGAGGCCAATCCGAGCTATTAAAATCATCCTTGGCTTGTCCTGTCTGACCTTTAGAAGTACCTTTGGGAGGAGAGGCAGAGGTGGAAAGGCATACACATGAAGATTGCTCCAGTTGAAAGAAAGAGCATCCACTCTCCAAGCTGTGGGATGAAACCTTTTGTGCAAAACTTTGGCAGCTGATGGTTTAGTGGAGAAGCGAACAGATCTATGTCTGGAGTTCCCCATGACACTGTCAATTTCTGAAATACATGAGGATCCAATTTCCACTCGTGGGGATCCATAATTATCTGCTCAACACATCTGCTAAGGAGTTCTGTGCTCCTGGCAGAAACCTTGCCTGAAGATTGAGCTGTAAACTGAGAGCAGTCTCCCACAAAATCATTGCTTGCCTGCATAGAGGATAAGAATCGCTCCCCCTTGCTTGTTGATGTACCACATGACAGTTGTGTTGTCTGTTAGAATCAACACCTGCCCTGGAAGAAGTAATTCCTTGAAAGCTATCAATGCAAACTGGACTGCTAACATCTCCTTCATGTTGATATGTAGATGTTGTAGTCTGGCAGGCCACTTGTCTTGTATCCACTTTCCATTTAGATGAGCTCCCCAAGCTTTGTCTGAGGCATCTGTCGTTAAAATCTGACTCGCCTCTGGCCGGGTCACAGAGAGTCCCTTGTTTAGGTGAAATTCCTGAGCCCACCACAAAAATTCCTTTTGAATGCAAGGTATTATTTGAATGACAGTGTCCAAATCCTGGCAGTGCTGTGTCCATACATTTTTGAGATACCATTGCAGCTTCCTCATATGCAGTTTGGCATTGGGAAGCACCAGAATACAAGATGCCATGAACCCTAAGGCTTGAAGGACTGTCCTTGCAGTCAGCCTGGACTGATGAGATAGTTGATGGAAGTAAAAGGATAGACTTTTTTGTTTGTCCGGGGTTAAAAAGGCCATCTGGGATGCTGTATTCAGTCTCACACCCAGAAAGCACATGTCCTGAGAGGGTACTAGACTGGACTTTATTTCGTTCACAGAATACCCCAGGCATCTTAGCACTGCTATCACATATTCCAAATGATGAAGAAGCTCTTCCCTTCCTTGAGCCAGAATCAGGCAGTCGTCCAAATAAGGATAGATCTGTATTCCTTTTAGCCTGAAGAAAGCTATCACTGTAGCCAGAACTTTCGTGAACACTCTGGGCGCAGTAGATAAGCCAAAGGGCAATGCAGAGAACTGATAGTGAGAAGTCCCAGCTCGAAAACGCAGATACTTCCTGCAACTTAGTCTGATAGGAACATGAAGGTAGGCCTCCTTGAGATCCAAAGTTACCATCCAATGATCTTTGCCCAGCAGAGGTAAAAGCTGCTGTAACGTCAACATTTTGAACTTGGGAATGTCCAGATAAGTGTTGAGGGTAGATAAATCCAAAATTGGTCTCCACGTGTTCCCCTTCTTTGGTACTAGGAACAGGCGAGAATAAAATCCTAGGCCCACTTCTGGCATAGGGACTGGCTGTATGGCCCCTATTTGGAGTAACAGAGAAACTTGCTTGTGAGCCTCTATTCTTTGTTGAGGAGGAACGCCTGGCATGCCTTTGAAAGGAGGCAAGGTATGGAAATAAAACCTGTAACCGTGGTGTATGATATCCAATACCCATCTGTCTTGGGTAATTAAACTCCAATTTTCTTTGAAAAGTGCCAACCTTCCTCCCAAAGGTGCTGCCAGACGAGAAGGCTCTGGCAGCTGAAAAGGTAGGTCATTGGGTCTGTTTACGAAAGGACTGACCCCTACCCTCACCAAGACTGTGCAGGAGAACTCCCTGTTCTAGGCCTGAAAGAGCCCTGAGCTCTGCCCCTACCACGTCTAGATCTACCCCTAGACTGGGAATCATAAGTAGGATACGTCCACCCCTTAGTAGGCCAATTTCTACTAAACTTTGGAGGCTGGACCTGCAAAAAATCTTTAACAGTCTGCATAGACTTAGCCTTGTCTTCCATTTTCTTTAAAACTGCCTCAACAGGAGGACCAAACAACACGTCAGATTGTAAAGGAGCATCTAAAATCCTTGTTTTAACATGTTCAGATAAATTTTGATCCCTCAGCCAGGAGTGCCTGCGAAGAACTGACCCAGTGGCAGCCACCCTAGACGAGGCCTGTACAGCATCAAAACCACATTGCAAAGAATGCTTACCCACCTGTTCAGAAACATGTACTAAATCTTGCAACTCTTTACAATCAATACCTTCTGCCAGAGCATCAACCTTAGACTTCAATTGTGAAAGGAGATAGTTTTGGTATTTCAACATGTGAAACTGGCAATTCAAAGCCCTCATAGCAAGAGTGGAAGAAGTATAAACTTTCTTTCCCCATCTATCCAAGGCCCTAGCCTCTTTGTCTGCAGGAACCGGATTCTTAACAACAGAAGCCTTAACACCTTTAGGCCCCTGGCTAACAGTTTCTGGGTCTGCCCTAGGACTCTTAAAAGATACTTATGAGCTTCAGGCACCCTGTAATACCTATCCGGTTTAACAGGAGCAGGAGGCAAAGAATCAGGATTAAGAGAAGCCTCTGTAAAAACATCTTCCACTACATCCAAAACAGGAGGTATAGCCAAAGGCCTATGCTGGGGTAAAACAAAAATTCCCTAAGCCTTTTCCTGGAATCAGAGAAGTCCTGACCTTCCCACTTAAAATGCTCCCTCATGGAATGAAGAGTTTCTGAAAAAGCAAAATCCTCAGGAGGAGAAGCAGAAGGAGTAGAATCATCCACATCAGAATCAGAATAAGGAGAGTACTCCTGCAAGTCTTCAGTCAAGACTCTGAAACATCTGAAGCCTGCTCAAAACTCCCTAACTCAGGCTCCACCCTAGGTCTCTTATCAGGAGGGGACATAGAACCCCTAATCAAAGTAATCAAATCTTCTGCCATTTTAAGCATATGCTTCTTGGGCACAGTTCCTGAAGAGCTAGGGGTAACACCAACTGAAGCTAAACCTGGCCTGCCCCTGGGAGAAGCCTTTGAAACAGAAGGAGAGGGCCTAGCCACCCTAGGAAGGGAGGGAGTATAGTAACCTGAGAAGCCCCTCAGCCTGACCTGCCTCCTGAGAGGCCACATCTTGCAATAATAAAGTCTCACCCTGGGAACACAAAGAAACCTACGGTGGAGCCACCGGCTCCACCGACACCTCTAAAGAACCGGTACAGACGGTTCTTCTAGCCTAGGCTTAACTGCTTTGTCCTTGCGCTTCTTCGAAGCGGGCGCCGGAGCATCCGACGGCATTTTATAATTGCACCGCTTCCCAAAGACTAACCTGGCACAATCCAACCTTCTCTTTATAGTGCGTTTATTGAATCTAGCACAAGAGCGACAGCCAACAACGTCGTGCTCAGGCCCTAAGCAAGGAATACACAAAGAATGATAATCTCTATGCGGTATCTGTTTCCCACAAGAAATGCAATTATTGACTTTTTCTGACATCCGGTAAATCACTGAGGCAAGAAAAAACTAAAATATTCCCCAACGGCGTACTTAGCCAACTTTGAACTCGGTCTGAAACTTCGAAATCGAAAAATCTCAGAACGCCAACCGGCACTTGCAATGCTGCTTCTGCATCGGACCATGCGGCAAAAAAGACTGAGGATATGACGTCGGTCATGCGCATTTGTACCCTAACGTCCTGATGTCAGTCAAATGCGCCTTGACCGACGTCAGCCTTATACTTTGATATTCGGGCCGACCGAGGACAGCGGACTACCCAAGTGTAAGGACTGCAGCAATGTGAGATGAAGAACATCCACATCCAGAACCCACTTGTCTTGGGTTATACGAGTCCAATTTCGGTGAAAAAGAGAAAGTTGTCCTCCGAGAGGGGCTTCCAGGCAAGAAGTTCCTGTAGCCCAACAGAGGGAGTCATTGAGTCTGTTTCCTATGAGTTTGCAACCTGTCCTCTCCTCCCCTAGGGGTGGAAGCAGTCCACTGTCTTGGTCTATAAGAGGCTTGTGTTTGAGGCCTTCCTCGGGAGCGTCTGTATCTACCCCTCTGAGGCCTGTCTGAATTGGGAAAGGACCAATTTTTTGTAGGCCAATTCCAGCTAAATCTGGGTGGCTGTACTTGTAAGAAATCTTTAACTGTTTGCATGGATTTTGCCTTGTCTTCCATCTTTTTAATCAACTCTTCAGCTTTAGATCCAAACAAAACATTATGCTGAACAGGAGCATCCAATAATTTAGCTTTTACCTGATCTGGCAAATTTTGTTCCTTTAACCATGCACGCCTTCTAATTACTGTGCCAGAGGCAGCAGCCCTACAAGAAGCCTCCAAGGCATCAAATCCACAGTGTAAACCATGCTTCCAAACTTGTTCAGTGGCATGCATTAAGTCATGTAATTCCTTATCTGCACAGGCGGAAATGGAAGTAAGCTTTCGTTTTAAAATAGACAGGAGAAATTGCTGGTATTTCAGCACATGAAACTGACAGTTTAAAGCCCTAATAGATAAAGTAACAGAAGTGTACAGTTTTTTGCCCCATCTTTCTAAAGATCTGGAATCCTTCTCAGTGGGAATGGGGTTTTTAGCAGAAGCGGCCTTAACTCCCTTAGGACCCTGAGAAATGGTTTCAGGGTCAGCAGTAGGGTTCTTGTATAAAAACTGGTGGGAATCGGGAACCCTGTAATATCTGTCAGGCTTAACAGGAGCAGGAGGAAAAGAGTCAGGGGTTAAGTTAACCTCTGAAAAAGCATCATCCACAATATCCAAAATGGAATAGCCAGGGGTCTATGTTGGGGAAGAAGAAGAAAATCCCTTGGTCTTTTCTTAGATTCCGAATACTCCTGTCCTTCCCAGTGGAAATGTTCCCTCATTTCAAGCAAAGTTTCCCCAAAAGAGCAATCCTCAGGGGGAGAAGTTGAAGGAATGGATTCCTCAGCATCAGAATCCTCATAAGGAGGGAAAGAATATTCCTGGTCAGAAGAAGAAACTGAAGAAACAGAAGCCTGATCAGAGGAGTCATAATAAACTTCCTGCCTTGGCCTTTTATCTGGAGGGGGATGTGAACCCCTAATCATAGTAAGTAAATCCTTCGCCATCTTAAGTAACTGTTTCTGTGACTTGGGAGCCGGATCAGAAGAGGCCTGTGTTGCAGTCTTTGATTTGGAAGGAGTCTTTGCCTTTGTCTTTGGCTTTGCCTTTATCAGAAGCTGAGTAGGCCTGAAAACCCCTTCGGAAGCCGGTACCTGCACAGCGGCTCCGGACCCATCCGAAGGAGCATTGTCCGAAGGTCCTGCAATTGAAATATTCAAAGGCCTAGTTGGCTCCTCGTGGGAGTCCGTTTCGGCCATCGGTTCCGAAATGGCCGACTACAAGGGCTGCAAAGGCGCCTCACTGACGACGGCCGAACCTGAAGCTGGCTCTGCTTGTGCGGTATCGTCAGATTTGGACCTCGAAGGCCTGTCTTTGTCCTTGCGCCGTTTGTTAACTCCGGTACCAGAACCGTATCAGACGACATTTTGTAATTAAAACGCCTACCAAAGTAATGAAATGCAAAATCGTACCTTCGTTTAATTGTACGTTGATTGAATCTAGCACAAAACCGACAACTAGCTACGTCGTGGTCAGGGCCCAAGCAAGGAATACAGTAAGAATGAAAATCCTTATAAGGTATTTGCTTCCCACATGAAATACAATTATTAACTTTTTCTGACATCGGACTGGAGCAAGAGAAAAGTTTCAACGGGTACTTAGCTTTGAGTAGGAGAAGAAAGTCTTCGGACTGAAGTTTGTTCAGAAAAGATTGTCAGGAGTCAGCCGACCGGCACTTGCGAACTGCTATCACCGCACGGCAAGAAAGACTGGAGAACATGGCGTCGGCTGTCAGCTTTGTACTCCTGGCGTTCTGACGTCAGGGAGCATGGTTGAACAGCCGACGCCGAACCCAGACTTTGGGATTCTGGCCGACCGAGGACTGTCTGCCGGCAGGGGAGAACCCTACAGTCATGACTGCAACAGTGAAACACGATGAACATCAGCAACTACTTGCCGATATAACTTGTTTAAGACAGCTGAAAGGTGATATGCTTCCAATAAAAAACAGTCAATTCATCATTGAGCATACTGCACTGAACACTACCACTGAAGGAAAAGTACAGTTGTGTACACTTACCATAAATGTAGATGCTCAAGTGCATTCACTGTTGTAGACCTCACATATGGGTTATCCGGCTCCCGGTAGTCCTCAGTCAGCCCGAATACCAGAGTCCTTGGAATAGGACGTCAGCTGCCGCTAGTTGTAAAACTGATGTCAGTACGTCAAGTATAAAGGGAGGCAGCCGACGCCATTTCCTCAGTTTTTCTTGCCTTAACTGTCAGAAGCCCCCAAAAGAAGGCTAACCCAGGAATGGTAGCACCCTGGACACGTCATACAAAAAATACAAATCTATAGTCTGTGCCTTAGGAAAAAAAGGGGAATGGAGGGTGGGAAAAGTACAGTTGTGTACACTTACCATAAATGTAGATGTTAGAGTGTATTCACTGTTGCAGTCATTACATTTGGGGTTATCTGCTTACAGTAGCCCTCAATTGGCCTGATTAACAAAGTCTTGGGTCCTCCGTCGGTTGCTGTTTCTTCTTCCGTGTCGTCAGGGGTATAAAACATGCAGCAGACGCCATTACATCGTTTTTTCTTGCCCCAGATGTCAGGTGTCCCCCTAATGGGGAGCAATTAACAATATAAAAAATACAAGGTTATTCCTCCAACAAAAAAGCAAATACACCAAAAAGTTTTTAAGCATCGTAAAGGAAAGTAGAGGTAGAGCCAAAAGAAGTCAGGGGGCTGGAGGGAGGGTAACCAGGATTGCAACAGTGAATACACTAACATCTACATTTATGGCAAGTGTACACAATTGTACTATGTTAGTCATGTTTCACTGTTGCAGTGATTACATTTGGGTAGATTCCCAAAGCTAAGGTTGGGAGGAGGAATTTAAATAGCCTTAGTGCCAGATATAAGGCCCAGCAAGACTGCAGTGGCAAAGCCAGCTCAGGATTTGGAGAAGATTGGTAAATGATAATGCTTGGTGAAAGTATGTACAGAACTCCAGGTAGCAGCTTCTAGCATGTTCCTGGTAGGGACGCCTCTGAGAAAGGCTGTAGAGGTAGATGCAGCCTTGGTAGAGTGGGGTCTGATGCCCTGTGGGATAGGTTTTCCATGGTGCTTAAAGCAGAAATTAATGCAATGGCCTATCCATTTAGAAATTGTTTGCTTTGAAATAGCATTCCCCTCTGCCCCTGTAGCAAATGCCACCAGTAGTTGTTCAGATTTCCTTTGAGGTTTGGTCCTGTTCAAATAGAAACTAAGTTGTCTGCGCACATCTAAGGAGTGGAGTATCCATTCCCCTTTGTTCTGTGGATTAGGAAAGAAGGTTGGCAAATGAATGGACTGATTATGCCCAAGGTGGTATCCAGTGTGGCTCTTAAAGGAGGGATTGGTTCTGAGGGACACCCTGTCTGCATGAAAGATGATGAAAGGCTCCACTGCCATAAGGGCCTGTAATTCAGATATCCTTCTTGCTGAAGTGATTGCTAAAAGGAATGCTGTTTTCCAAGAAAGAAATTTTAACTGAGTAGCAGCTGGCTCGAAAGGAGGAAGAGTGAGTTTCTCCAAAACAGTTAAGGTCCCAGGCTGGAGTTGGAGCTCTCCTGGGAGGCCTTAAAATTTTGGCCCCTCTGAGGAACTGCTTGAGCAGTGGGTAGGAGAAGAGGGGAGGTTCTGTGTTATAATGAGCTGAAATGGCTGAGGCTTGAATTTTGATGGAGGAAAATGACAATCCCTTGTGAAGCATCTCAGTTAAATATTGTAAAATCTGAGGTAAATTGGGTGCTGCTGTGCTCCACCCTTGAGACTGGTTCCAGGCATAGAATCTTTTCCATTTTGCAGCATAAGATTTTCTAGTACTAGGCTTCCTGCCTCTAAAATGATATCCATCACTGGTTTACTGAGGGATGGTAAAGGAGAGATTAGGTAATTAGCCAGGCTGCTAGGTTCAGCGTTTGAAGCGGAGGGTGCAGAACCTGATTCTCCTGCTGAGACAGCAGGGAAGGAGTCTGAGGCAGGTGTGCCAAGGGGCCAACCGTGACACTGCGCAAGAGGGGGTACCAGTGTTGGCATGGCCAGTCTGGTGCAATCAAAATCATCCTTGGCTTGTCCTGTTTGATCTTTAGTAGTACTTTGGAGAGCAGAGGCAGAGGAGGAAAGGCATAAACTGATAGGTCTTTCCACCTGAAGGACAGAACATCCACTTTCCAAGCTTGTTTGTGGAGAATCCTTGTGCAAAATTTGTCCAATTGATAGTTTTGGGGGGAGGCAAACAGGTCTATATCTGGGATCCCCCATTTGCTTGTCAACATGTTGAAAATCCCTGGTTCCAGTTTCCACTTGTGTGGGTCCATGAGTTTTCTGCTTAGTCCATCTGCCAGTGTATTTAGTTTTTCTGGCAGGAATTGAGCTTGTAGATTTCACTTGATAACTCAAAGCTGTGTTCCAGAATGTCATGGCTAGTCTGCAGAGGGGGTAAAGAATGTGTACCCCCCTGCTTATGTAAAAC